>NW_010143498.1:30715-103278 GCF_000699245.1 Pterocles gutturalis
AGGGAATGGGTGCAATGGTTTTGCTGAGGCAAAACCAGAAATCAGATATGATTGTCAGAACTGGCAATGCTGCACAATCCTGAAATGTATAGTAATAACAGTAACACAAACCCCAAGAAAGCAAGATGAGAAAGAAGACAGCTATTGTTTCCTATCATGCTTCTCTAACTACTTGAACCTCTTGAACATCTGTGTAGAGACTTATCTCCAATTAGCTCATTAGATTAATTTGTTTTCAAGGATAGTTTCTATACAATTTCTTATTATTTGACTTCTTATGCGGTACAGGTAACCAGATAAGTCATGCTTAACATATTTAATAATGAGTGTATTCTCCAGTTTCGACTGTTTTCTTCAAAAGAACAGCAATGCTTCAGAGAATAGGAAAAACAAGGACAAAACGTCAGATATAAATACATTGAGTGACTTGAGCTGGCTGCTTTCTAAAGGTTTAGTGTGCACAAATTAATGGATGTAGAATTTCTACGGAGGTGGTAATTATACTGAGTTTTCAAGATTTTTTTTCCTAAATTGAAATATAAAAAAAGGAGAAATAGTGCCATGGAACAAGTATTTTTTAAATTGAAAAATACTACTGATAGCTCCTTATGGCTCAATATTTTTCTTTTGCTGTGAAAATTAATACCTTTTTACAGAAAGACTATATTAACTCACTGAGTTACACAATTAAAATCTATTCTCAACTTAGAAGAGCTGATGGTAGAACTTTATTTTGAATTCTCCATCAAAATTATTTTTCAATTCATGCTTTGAAATTAGAAGGGGCACTAGGGTCCATTATTAAATTGTTGGGAATGTTGTCTTGATGTTGAAAAATGAAGTCTTGAGGTTTTTGCAAGTACATAATTTTAAAAGGGTTTTTTTGAAGTAGTTTTAAAAAAAATTTGGTCATAATTGTTAATTGATTTGTATTAAAAGTTGCAAAATCAATATAAGAGCATTTGGAGTGTTCTAACTGAATATAGGTATATGAATTTTCCATAGTTTATTGAATAAATCAAGTCAGTTTTGTTCTGATTATTTCTATAGGATGATATTTTGAAATCTAAAATTACTTTTTGCCTGTGTCTGCCCATAAAACGTTTCCTGGTGATGTTTGGTTGTTGTATACTATCAGCTGATCTTTCAACACATCTTAACGGTGATGTTTATGAGTGTTTACATCAACCTTTAATTCAGCAGAAGGAGCTGAAATTATTTCTGTTTGTTTGGCAGGGGTGTCTGCTTGTAGCCAATTTGCAGATTTGTATATTATGAAATGACTGAAGCTGGTTATGAAAATCCTAGTTGTTGGACTTCTGATAATTGCCTTCACCGGCAAATAATATAATTTTCAGTATATGACACTGATTCCTTCTCTTTTGCATTTTTTCAGTATCAAATTGGGGGTACAGTTATAAATAGCAAGGCTGTATTGCTTTCATCGATTGGCATTGGTGCTGTGGAGAACATGTTTTAGCATTGTACTTTTATAACAATTGGGTCTTTTCCTAAAGTCTATTTGTTCAGCATAATTTTAATATGTTGGGCATGTCTCCTTTCATCACAGCAGGGGACACTGTGTATTTGCGGGATAAACTAGTTCCATGTTAGCAATGTGAAATCTGTTTGAACTTGTTTGCATATGTATGGCAGTTCACAGTGCCTTTCGAGGTAGTAAGTGTTGGGGAATTGTGTCAGCAATAGTATTTTTTTCCTCAATGGTTAATTTATATCCTGTAAATATGCTGTACCCATTACACCTAAATGCTATTTTTACTGTCTATGAATATAGGATATATTATAATAGCACTTCAGTAAACACATCTAGAAATTAACAGCTGGTATTAATGAGTGAAATGCAAACACTGTAACTCATAGTTTGCTACTTTAAAGAAAATCTCCCACGGCTGCTGTTTTGAAAGCTTTTAGTGTTGTTTTGAATATGTGTATGTAAGAGTTTGTTCAGGGAGTTGGGGCTGTAAAAGAACTTAGATTAAGTGAGTCTCTGTGTCGAATACTCAAAGTTTAATACATGGAGAACTTGAGTGGGAATCTGTTTGGCAGTGGGTCAGGTGCCAAGGCTTCCTGTGCAATGCGAGCTTAGGGAGCTTGTGTGCTCCAGAGAAGACACATCAGGGAACTGCTTAGTCTGAGAATCCCAGTCAGGTTTGGGTATTGAGCCCCCCAGCCTTGATTTATCTGGTGGAGTTTTGGACACACGTAGAAGCAGAACACTAGGGAACTTGGGAATATTAGTGATAAAAGCTTACATGTTTATCTATGTCTTTTTATGTCTTCGATTTCCATACCACTATTTGATAAAAGTCCCACTTCAGATGCCTCACTCGGTTTATAAATCTTACTCTTTCCTTTTATCTAATGTGCTTGCTGATATAAATTATCACTTTAATTTACTTTTTTATTTAGCATAAGAACAATCTTGACTGCTTTGCTCATAAATGGTCCGCTGTGCATGTTGGAGGTGATAGAGATGAGAGTGCATGTCTATTTTGTTATTTGGGTAGAAAAATACCTTTTTTTGTCTGATTTGTAATCCTGCCTAAGGAAAGATGCACCACATTCTGTTCCACTACAAACTCTTCTTGATTTCCATGTCATTTTTGAGGTTCATCTCATTCTTAACTATTGAAAAAGTAGTAATAATTGATCTCAGATGCATTTTTGTCTAGGAAGGACAGGAGTGACTATGCAGGGAGACTGTTCAGAACCCACGCTATTCTGTGCTAAAGACTAGCAAAGAAATCATTCACCTCGGAAGATTTTTTTTTTTTTTTTACAAACCTGCCAGCAAGCTTTTCCTTTACTATAGGGCTTACATTTAAACTCTTTTTAATGTTGGCTTTTGGCAAGCAGTGTATCTTTCTCCTTCTATGATGGAATGAAACAGCTCAGTAATAAAGAATACTAATTTCTGTGTCTTTCACATTCATGTCTGGGAAGAGGTGTAATTTATAGAAGAAAATTGCAAATCACATTATGAACTGCTTAAGAATTTCAGGAAAGGAAACAACTTCTGAAAGAAAACATGAAAAAAGACTATAGTGACTAATATTTTTTTCAGAAACTTAGACATGAAATTTCCTGTATTGAAATGGACATATAAAAATACGTATGCAAACATCTATGATATCTGATAGGAAAGGTTTTAAAATGGAATAACTATTTTCATCGTGGAAATAGAAGGAAGCTTTTTGGGAGAGTCAAAAGATGATGCAAACATTTCCCCTTTGGGCTATTTGAAGGAAAGTCTACCCTACTGAAACTGAGACTGTATCCAAACTGTTAACCTAAATTCAAATTCACGTTAATAAAGTATATTGTTGTGGAATTCAGAGGAAACTGATATGAACTAGTCTTTCTTATAGCATGACTACATTACCATCACCAGGCTTTGACGTGGCTGTGCCTGAGCTTTCTAAAGTATAGCTGGGATATGCTCCTTTGAAGCCCAAGGTTCATAGCATAGGAAAAAATATTCAAGAGATCAATTATTACTCCTGACTCACAGTGTGTTCAAGCTGTCTTTATTACTTGTCATTGAGTCAATAATTTGATTTGACAGGCAGATTGGATGTTATTAAAATGAAAGGATTTCAGTTGCCTTACTGCATGTGTGAGGCGTTGTTACAAAGATCTGCTTCATGAAGAGAACCAAGATGACTGTGTCACCGGCTTGGTCTGTGGGTAAAGGAGTTGGAAAATTGCCCAGTTTTGTAATTGGTTGGTGAATTAATTGTATATAGTTGTCCATGGTGAGTGTTTACTAGTGGAATGCATCTCTCACATCATTAAAGTTGATACAGTGCACCTTCTTCAGGGAAAACAGGAATTAGCAGTTTAGCATGAGGGCTCTGTTGTGTCACTGCTGTTACTGCTCTCTTTGTTACCTAGCATGAACCTTGCACTACCATTTGGACCCTATTTTACTAGATGCTGTATATTCATATGTACAACCATAAGCCTACATAAAATTATGAAAACAAAAGGAAAAGATTTTAAAACAATTGGATATAGGAGAGTAGAAAAGGCAAATAATGTACGATTGCAACATGCTATCCAGTAAAGTTTATAAGCTTTTTATGAATGAATAAAGCAGAAAAAAACCTTATTTGAGGTCCACTGGAAATGTTGCTGGAAAATGATTAATTCAGTAGTATTTCCACTTAGTAAAAAAAAAAAAAAAAAAAAGGCAAGCAGTGATCTATTCATGAGCGCATATAAAATTATCCAGTTTAGTGATCCTTAAACATACTCCTGTTTCATTAAGTTGTAACTGGTGAAATTGGTACAAATATATAACCTCTTTTTACAGGAAAGGTTGCCACTTTTATATAACTCCTGTGAGTTTAGGCATATTTACTGCAGTTTTTTCCAGCCTTTTGGTGAATGATCATCTGTTTCTGCCAAAATGAACTGGTGAGGGGCAGTACGCTCCACGAAGAGCCTATGTTCTGGGCATTTTACACTGGTCCCATTTTAAAATACCTATTCTCAGACATTTAACAGCGACACTTTAGAAAACGTCTGATCCTTGAAAGTCCTTCCATAAGCATCCACCACCAGTTGGTAAGCTATTTAGGTCTCCTAAGCAGCTCCTTTGAATTTTCAGAAATATATGTAGCAGTAAGAAGCACGCATTACTAGGATTTTGAATATGTTTTTTCCTATCAAAGAACATATTTCTATTGTGCTCTAAAGCTAACACTCAACTTTTTTTTTTTTTTTTAAAGGAGAGCAAATGTTAGTAAATGTACAGGTAAACCTACCAATTAATTAAGTCTACATGTAATTAAGTAGTTGTAAATTGCCATATGCTCAGTACATTTCATAAACCTGAAGATAATAATTACCATATCCAGCTCATAATGGCCTTACTTTCAAAATGGATGGGATGTTCTCTGTCTCTTTGTTTTTTCTTAGTTATGGTTTTTGGGTAAATACTAAATGCGGTTACAAAATATAACTGAGAGCAGAACTGTTTGTTCAAATTTACGAATGTAGACTTAAAAAGTTCTAAGTTCTGTCCTTCCAGGTAAGGGTAAACAAAGATTTGATTTTGAATCCATCACATGCAGCCTACAAATTTGAAGGTGAGGCAATTAAAGTTTCCTCAGCTTTTGAATTGCACTCACATGAAATTTTTACAACAGGAAGAAGGAAAATAATTAATAAATTTACACTAAAACTTCACTTTCTGGAAGATGCCATTTTTCTTTTATTCCATCAGACAATCCTGCGGTATCTGAAGGGCAAATATATAAAAATGTGAATGTGGTTGAAAAAATGAATTTAAAAAGGAGAGTGAAAGGAAATTTTTTAAAATCTAGCCAGTCATAAAAGATGACTCATCAGACTGTGCATCTCAAAACAATTTCATCTTTGTCTTTGACGTGCCCTTAGTAATTCTATGATTTTCCTCAGTCTCTTCATGGTTATTAAATACTGAAGTATTGTAAAAGATAGTGTAAACTATATATGTATAATGATATTATATTATAACCTTTATTATGAACACCAAGAATAGTCAGTTGTTCTTGCTAAATTGTTATATGGCTTTACTTATAATGAATTTTACTCATTATGTTTAATAACTGATTCATAAGTGGGTTGTCTACCATTCTTTATGATCCTGGTGGATAGAAGTAAATGGTTAACCTAGTCATCCACGTTTTGGCTGCACTTTCTCAATGGCTTCTTCTAGACTGTGTGTATCAGGGTTAAAGCAGCAATTGACGGTTACCATAGTTAAAGATTTTTCCATGTGTAGTCATGTATCACACAGCATTCCATCAATAGTTACCCTCTCTGAGAAGTAAAAATACAAATGCATGAAGTGCTATGAAGTAAGAAAGGGTTTTCCAAGCTGCATGCCACTAGAGGAACAGAAGCCATTTCAAAATAGTAGGGAACCTTTCACAGACATACAATATGTATTCAGGACTATGAATATTCCCTTCAGCCTGAGGAAGAACTGTGTTCACTTGAATTAGGAGGAGATAGGAGGGAGACTGAGCTGGTGTCTGGTTGTTTATTAATTTAGCTACTGAAGTAAAATGAAATAAAGAATGTCAGCTAAAAGGAATCTATTAGGGCAATTTTAATATTTTTTTATTAATTAATTCCAACTAAAAATATTTTGTAGAGTAACTCCATTATAAAATCTGCTCAGAAGAACCCTTTGGAATGTATTTTACAGGCATTTTAAAAGAAGATGTCTGTTCACATCCATGTGAAAGACCCACAAACACTCTGTACATTCACCCTTCCTGATTCTTTTGACCTACTGTTTCACCAGTTTTTAGGTGATGGTTTCTACCAATGCTGATAATAAAAAACCCACACATAACAAAAACTTGAATGTCAACAAGAAGATTCACAGAGGAATGCAATCAAAAGCAATGTTGCAAATCAAGCCTAGAATCAGACCATCAAAAATTCAAAAACTTTCAGCTATTTGCAATTATGGTGGTAATTGCTATTTTAAAATGTTTTCCTTCTTCCAAAGAAACTCCATGTTGTTAGCTGAAATTCTAGATATTTTCAATCACAGAAAATCTTTTTGCAGCTGATGAAGACTAAATATTATAGGCAATCAAAACAACATATTATCTACATATTTTAGCTGATTAAAAAAAAGTAGCTTTTGGAACTTATTAAAAAAATCATTTTAGTATGTAGTAGTAGCTAATTACAGCATGCTTTTTCACAGACCAAAACATGAACATTATCTATTTTAAAGCAAGAGGTGGTGGATTTTTAAAGTCTTTTAAACGCAATGGCATCTGAGGTCTTTGCTATGATATTTAATTCCTTTTCTTTCTGTTGTGAATGAGCATTTGCAGTGAAGTTTTTATTAATATATATAAACAACACATGTAATACATAAAATTAAGGTTTCCTTAAAAATAGTGTAAGTTAAAGATTGATGTACCAACGTTACATAATATGAGGCCGTTAAAGTAAATGGCTGAAAGTTATAGAGTGTAGGAAAATGCTATTGAATAACAATATAAGAATACTTTTTGTTCAAGACCAATTAGTATAAAAAACATCTGATTTCTGAGGTTTTTCTCATACTAAATCATATTTTGAATATGAGAAACTGAATTTTTTTATTCTCTGATAATAATACTAAACTATGATCTTGTTTCTTTTGTTCAGAGACTTGTTTAAGTCACAATTTTTGGAGGATGGGCTCCATAAAGAAAGGGAAAATTCTATCTCAGTTTTATTACTGAAACTTTCTAAGTAGAATTTTTCTGTTAAAAGTCAATAATATGCCATGATTTTTAATGAAGTAAAAATTCATAAGCACTCTGCTCTATGTTTTCTTTTAGCAACATTTCACTAGTTATTAGCTGATGTCTGAAGAATAGATATTAACAAATGGTTCACCTTAAGAACCTCTTACAAAGATAAAGTCGTACAACATAAAATTGGTCTATATGACCAATACGTGGCAAATTTACAGGATTTGGTTTTGAACAAGTATTTTGGAAAAAAGCTAGTGGATCCTATTCTAACAGTTATTTTACATGCACTGTGTCTGTGTGAAGCAAACGTAAAGGATTGGCAGGGAAGCAATGACACAGCACTGATACAACTGCAGTAGGATCGATAAAGCTGGCAGAGCCCTGGGTGGAATTTTTTTTTGAAGTTAGAGGCAAATTTTTACTGGGGGATCCTAACTTACAGACTTCATTTACAAAACAGTCAGAATGAGCAACTGTATTAGAGTACCCTGAAATTGTGTAAGTTTGGTTGGTTGATTTGTTGGTTTTTTGCCTAGGCTTGCAACATGAGTGGAACTGGAAAGTGTCTGAGGTTCAGGAGCAAGGAAAGTCTTTAAACATCAAAATAACTGCAGCTAACTGTTGGTATAAAATGGAGACTTTGATTAATCTGTTAAGTATCTAATTTTGTACTCACTGATTCATACCATGGAGGCCAAGAACTTAATAAATATTTAGCATTTTTAGTAAGCTTGTGTGACAATTTGAGGCAAAATGAAGCCAATAACCTTAAAAGAGAGCAAAAAGGTTTCACAGGTTGAAACCACTCAGTGTTGTTTAATCTGCAGTACTAATTTATTAAATCCTTCAAGGAAGAGAAATCTTATACTATTGAAAGAGTATTTGGGGAAATGACTTTTCAACATTAGAGTAAATCTGCTAAGTTTGAAAATATGATTTTAATCAAGGCATGAATGTTGGGGTTTTTGTATGAATAAGCCACTCTTGTGAATCATTGCGTAGGGTCACTTGATATCTATAAGGTGCAGGATACAGGAAAGTTAGGGAGGAAAAAAATACATTATTGTGGCATTTTGAGTTTTAAGTATATGCTACTTTTCTGAACAGCTTACTTTTTCATAATTAAAATGCGTGTTAGAAAAAAACACAAAAATGTATTTGGATCACGTTTGTAATATGGCTACATATTTAAAAACAGATCTCTCATACATCATTTTATGCATTAGAAATAAAGCTGTTTGAGCAGAGGTCTTTGTTTTGTAGTAACAATAAACCTGAACTGTACTGTGAAAGATATACCACTGAGGTTTTTACCTCTTACAAGATGTCTCTAAATCTGATACGACATGATACTGTATGAATGAAAAAGCAGTCATGATTTCAGATATAAAAAGCCTGAAAGTAAATCTGTAGTATTGCAACCATACTCGGGAAAAGCACCAGTCGTTTTATCCTGTAGAATTCCTGAGCCAGCTGATAGATGAATCACTTTTGACAGTAACTCACTTTTTGACCTATGTGGCAGGGAGAATGTCACAGCAGTAGGAGAGGTTCTGTGATAATTGGAAAGTGAAGGGGACTTGTTGGTGCATTAGGTTAGTGCATTAGCCTTTCTCCTCTGGAGACCTCAGTTCATATTCTGCCTTAGGGTCACTAGTGAAAATTCATGCTTTGGTGTGCTACTTCTGCTTGTACATATGACAAAAAAAGACCCATATTGGGAAAAAATGTTATCTTCTTCACTATAAAACACTGTATTGGCAAGGATCTTAAAGCTGATGTACACTGGCAGAGAGCTTAAACAACCTTTGTTCCTGCAATGTGTGTCTATGAAGTGCATTTTCCCCAAAGGAGCATTCACTCAAAAAGTGAAAAAAAGGGAAAAAAGGAAAATCTTCTCAGTTGATATGCATGAAAATAATGCAAATAATGAAGGAAACTCTCCATAGTAGAAAAGCTACACTGCTAAATTGCCCATTTTCATTTGGAATTAACTCCTGCCAATCTCTCTTGCAGTGAAGTTGTATTTCTCTTAAACTGTTTTACTTGAACCTCCTTCTGCCTAAGATTTTTAAGTGCCAGAGTACTGCTGTTTCATATGCATTGGAGTGGAGCAGTGATGACATCCAGTGATTAATTAGTTCAAAAAGTACACATTCCCTAAAGGTATCCTGGGAGCCACTTTCCAGGCCGATTTAAAAGAAACTTATTACTTGCATTTACAGGTGGTAGTGAGCTGAATATAGATTTGTTATCAACAATGTGCTGTCTTTTATTACATCTGTAGTGCTTACTCTTATTGCCTTGTAACAAGAGTGGTGCAACTAATTGTGGTTAATGATCCAGTGCAAAGAGCCTGAATTTTGTCTTATCAACTCCTCCTCTGTTTATCTTTTCATCTCCTTCAAAATGTACAACTTCCAAGTTACTTTAGAGATTTGCAGGAATGTATGAACACCCTAACTTTCAAATTCCCACTACAATGTCAGCTCTATCTACAACTGTGAGAGAACTTCCCTCCTTAAACATGAATTAAATATCTCAGGTCCAGCCTGAGAACCTTGGTAATTAAAGCAGTCTGTTCAAGGATGAAAAAGGCATCAGGGAAGTAAGACCCACAATTTTATACCCTTTTTATAGGTAATAGGCAATCACAATTATGACTCCATCTCTGGAGCAGATGACAAGAATTATCAGCTAAGCACAGTATCAGTCTCTATCCCTTTTTGACAATCAGTTCCCTCTAACTTGGGGGAAACATGGAGTAGAGATTAAAACCTGCTTTCTCTTTTTTTTCCTTTCAATAATAACAAAAAAGATAGAGGGGGTAAACAGAAAAGAAGCAAAGGATTAAAGGATAAAGACAAGATGAGGAAAGTTGAACAGAAAGCAGCTGACAAGAACAGAACTGTCATTTGACTGATAAATCATTCTCTTAATCAACTGTGCCAGCCAAAGATGGCTTGAGTAAGCAGCTACAAATGAAGAAGCTTTAACAGATTTTTTTTTTGTTTCCACTGCTCCAGTACATATCTACCAATTTAAATGTATACTTCTAATTGTTCTAGTTTCAAGGTGTTAGGAGTTTTGAGACTTTTCATTTTCTTTGCATGAAAAAAAACTTTGTAGGATTGTGAAAACCTTTAAGCAGTTTCTATACTACTTAAGAGTTTAGATCTCCTTTAAGTGCACTAGATTTCTTCGAGTAGTTAGATTTCGTTGCTGGTTAGGTTTTGTTGCTGGTTGGTTTTAATTTGTTTTTTTGGTTTTTTTTTCTTCTTTTTTTCTTGTTTTGTTTTGTTTTCATAAAACACCATGGTGTTGAAGCCCTGAATAAGAAGCAGAAGCAAGACAGGGTAGAACTCATGCATGTTGCTGGATCAGCAAGGTCACTCCCATTCACCCTTCACTTGCATCCCTCACATCTAATTGCAAACCAATATCAGGGATGCCTTTAGGATGTCACTCTTATATTGTCTAAAGGCTGATGATAACAGTTTCAGAGCCTGGGAGGAGGAAGAGTACTTGGGAAGTTTCTTTTGCTTCCCTGTTTCCATGTATTGTTGAGACTGAACTAGAAATGAGAGTTGAGGCTGAAATAAAAATGGAGAAGGATGAGACCTAGGTTGAAATGAAAGTGAAAATAGAGAATTATGAGTTGTAACAGAGTTTTGGTAAATAAAAAAGCCCTCAGACCTGAAATAGTCTTTGAACTACTTAAGCAAGTTGATCCAAAACATTGCTTCTCATTTTTTATTTTTCTTGTGTATCCGAAGTCTTAAACCAAAAAGCCTTATGAATAACTCTTTTCATAAACAAAACTTCTGCAGTATATACAGCACATTTTCATCATTTTCTCACTTATGCTGTGCCCCATTAAGAGTGAGGTTCTAAAAGAAATGAAAGATGGAGGCAGGATTTTTCTGCATTAATGTCTTTAATGTTCAATATTTCACTAATAATTGGCTATAGATCCTGAGACAATTGATATTTCTCTCTTTTCATTACTATGTTATAACAACTGTATAGATTTTAAGCATGCATTCTTAGTCTCATTTTTAGAGGCTCTTTCAGCTTTTTTTTTTAATTATGGAAAAGAAAAGGTAAAGGAAACTCAGCAATTGCAATGAGGTGTTCAAATTTCAAGCTGCCAATGGAAGTGTCTGTACTTCTGGGTTTGATTTTGAGTCGAGAAAATAATCTGACAATTTATTTTTACACCACTTTAGCAGTGGTGTGGATTTTTTTTTTTAAAGTTTCAGTGTTGTTAGGTATGATGCACAGAAGCAGGGTGAGAAAGTGATTTCATGCTCTATTTCTCCAGATGAAGTTTTGTGCTTTGCTGACGAATATGGACATGTAAAACCAAATCGTAACTTCCCAGGTCTAACAATGGTAAATAAAAAACCTATTTACAGAAATCATAGGCAAACTTTTATAGGCTACACAAAAATTTGAAATTAATTGATACCTTACCATGGCACGGTGAGATTGAAAAAAAATAGCCTTTCTTGGCTTTAGACTCCTAAGATGATGACTGGTTTCTATGTTTTTTAAATAGTTTGTTTGCTACCAGAATTTTTAATTACATTGAAAAAAAACCCTGAAGTTAAAAAAAATAGAAAAATTGTTGACCATGTTGGGGATTTCTTTTGGAATTGACTTTTCTTGATTGTCTAAAATCAAATAAGCTTAAAATACTTGGCAGGATACAAGAGGACAAAGTTCTCTAATCCATTGATATAAGGATGCATCAATATCTTTACTTACAAAATCTCAAGAGTAACACTTTCTTCCCTATTACTTAACCCAGAATTATGCCACATAACTATATTTGAGTTTGTTTTTTTTGCAGCAAGCTTCAGTGATCAGGAGGTTATGGAGCAAGGAAATTATATATGCTACTTTGCTATCAGTTTATTATCTTAGGGTTCTGCCTCACAGAGGTGGATATTCCTCTCGGGGTGATTCTTTTCATCTCTGGCTCCCACCTGTCCATTTTGTCTGCCTCTGTCCCGTGTCTGCTCCAGACATGGGAAAATTGCTTACAGAATAGCTGCTCAGCTTTTTCTGTTTGGAAAAAAAAAAAAAAAAAAAAAAAAAAAAAGAGGTGTGGGTTTATCTTAATATCCAAGGCTTTATTTAAACCATGGAGGTTCTCTAGGTGTTTAATGAATGTCACTGTCCTTCCTGCCTTGGGGACAATGGCAAGCTCTCCAGCCAGCCATCAGTCAATGGTAACCCATCCTCAGTCATTAATCATTAGTTTACCGTAAGATCCTGCTTTTTCTACGTGTAATTTAAGACAACATAGTTTCACTTGAAGTAAAACAGAGAAACAAATGCTGCATATTTTTACTGGGAAAAGACATCTTTAAACAAATGTTTCATACAGCTCTAAAATAATTTATGGCTGTGATTCTTGTTCCTGCTGCATAATCTCAAGAAAGATTGTTACCTAATAATATAGTAGAGCATTGTATTAAGCTGGTTGCATGTTATCTGGCCAGCTGTATAATTCTGAGCTATTTCTAGTGTTTTATATTTATCTTTAGGACATTTCATAAGGTAGGTCTCTGAAGATGGAATTTTATTCCACTGAAAAAGTGAGTACTGTGTGTTGTCTATTTTAGCCACAACTTTGGGGTATGAGGAAAAATGGTAGAAAATGAGAAAAGTGAACAGAGTTATCAATTTGATAATAGCAGCACAAAATGTTAAACAATGTATCAGATAGCATTTATCAAAAGGTTTATGTAGCTGCCTACATTCCTAATGAAAAGCTCTGGGATAACAGACATAATCACAGGTTTATGATAAAGAGGCTTCAGATGTTCAGTCCAACAAGCACTAATATTGTAACAGTGTTTACTGAATAGTCATAAATGTAATTATGGCACTCTGACATAAACTTGTTTCAGAGGCAAAATTATTTCAATTAAGAATAATGGCATACTGCTTGAAGAAGTAAAATTATGGCACTGTCTGTTTATCACATAAAACAACATACTGCAAATAAGAATACTACAATTTAGAATGGAAATAATAGTTTTATATTCCCCTCTTCAGGCTGAGTTTTTAGTTGCTGAGAATTTTGAAATGAAACAGGTATGGGTGGTTAAGTTAGGGTCCATGGCTTTGAGTTGACTTTTTCATCCTACACCCTTGATAGACTTTGTGGCAAAATGTTCCCGGTCGTAACTCTACATGACATTAGGCTTGTAGCCACATTAT
This sequence comes from Pterocles gutturalis, assembly GCF_000699245.1. NCBI lineage: Eukaryota > Metazoa > Chordata > Aves > Pterocliformes > Pteroclidae > Pterocles > Pterocles gutturalis. The sequence continues at coordinate 44,227 of NW_010143498.1, forward strand.
GTGACTACAGCCAGGCGCTGTGTACCTGACAGATTTCAAGAGGTACAGAAAAGGTGTTAAAGATGTGTCTCAGTTCTGTGAAGTCCGTATCAGGAAAAAAATTGGCTACCTTTGCAGATACTTCTAGCTCTGTTTTGCTTCAAACGAAAGTTGAAGCTTCAATCTTTCTTGTATTTAGAATCTTTTAAAGGATTGATTCCTTCAAGATGACAACAACTCCTGAAAGGATAAAAGCTTACAAAAATACATAACATACTGAAATATGCACACATATTGTACCTCATCTTGCCTAGTTCTCCATGAAATGTCAAAAGAACCTCCTACTGTGATATGTCTGTGAGCTCTGCAAGACTGATTAAATTTCTATATAATATCAATTGTTGCATCCTCTGAACCATAAATTATAAAATTTGTGTTCTATTTCATCACTCCATAAAAAGGCTTAAAACTTTTTTTCTTATCAGATACGAAGAATAAACTGTGACTCCCATTTTATTTGTGGCAATTTTATACACATGCAGAAACTGAATGTAAATGTGGTCTATATTCTTTATATATGTGTTGGAAAAAAATAGATTAAATAAGCATTTGCTACAATAATATAAATAATATTATAATTTATTTCTCAATTTTGTAGCATCCCAAAATAAGGGAGCAAAATTAGGTGTCCAAAGCCTAATATGTAAAGGTCCCTTGAGAGCAGAACAGAGAATATTCAGGCTGTAAGAGGATACAGTTTCCTCCCTTACATTTTTAACTATTGGAATAGCGAAATATAATCAGGAGATTGGTGTTAGAGAAGATTTGCTTTGTGACAGAAACTCGTGTTAAAAGGGCTTGTGGTCATTTCTCACACCACTTCAAGATGTGTGGTTTCTGTACAGAATCTCAGCTTACACATTTAAATCGTACTCAATGTTTTTGACCTTTTGGCACCACGCACCAAGAGGCTAATGTGAGGAATCTGTTCCTCTTGAATTGCTGACTGTAGTTTAAGTCCATCGTTCAGAGAATTTCAGGATTATGAATTTCAAACTAAGATGAACATAATAAAAATGTCTTTATTCTCATTCTCATCTCTGTCTCTCACTCTCTCACTCTCTCTCTCAGGGTTTTGTGCTGTGGCTCATCACCATTGCATCTGAGCACCTTCCAAATAAAATAAATAACGGTAGCCAAGCCTCTAGTGAACATCCTGGGGAACATCAACATTGAGAGGCAGGGCTTATAAATCTGCATGCAGCGCTGTATGAACGTGCTTAGATTGCTTCCAGACCAGAGCTGGCTTACATCCAGCTTCTTCAGTAAAGTGTACTGGAGCGACTTCAGGCCTACATTCACTGTAGGGACTTGCTGTAGGGTTGGTGCTTCTCTCAGGGCAGCGGTAGAGTGGCAGAAAGGTGAGAGAAGAGAGTGGGTTTGTGTGACAGCTTTTGGTAGTTTGTGATAATTGTGCACAAAGTTTAATTCAAGTTGTAAGTCTCACAGTTATGAACACACCCGTGATTTCTTATTTTGTTCCGTAATAGAAACAAGTGTAATTTTAATAACTTTTCGTAATGAAAAAATGGCAGTAGAATTGTTTTTATTTTTCCATGTAAAACAATGTACTTCTATTTATGTTGCTTCAGTTTTTTAAAAATATTTTTTCTTGTATCTTTAGTATCATAAGTATCCTGAGCAATGCACTGTTAAATCAAGAACAAACATAAGTTGATCATAACGGAGTGGCTTTCAAAAATGCAATATGCATTTTGAGAATGGATCATAAATGGAAGCCATTAGTAGAATTTTTCAAGATATAAAGAGTCTGTGGTAAAGTGTGTGAATAAAAGTGGTAATTGCAAGAATTTTGAAATCTTAAAAGGCAAATATTGTAATAAAGCATTGTAAACAGTTTCAAAATTCTTAAAATCTGAGTCACATCAAACCAAGTGGTATGGAAACATGGTTAGATTGTATGCATCATCAGGCTGACCTTGTGGCTGATTTTCTGTGTAACCTGTGGATGCTGTTAGGTGAAGGGAGAAATCCGTTTAGAAGTTATCTTTATGAAACCCTGTGGTATGGTTGGCTACTTTGTCAAGAGCTGGCAAAGAAATGGTTTGCTGAAACATTTGAGCATCATTGAAAAGATACAGCAGCATTTTGTATTGGTTAACAGTATGGAGTAGTAACCAGTTTTCTCTAAGTGTTGCTAACAGCTCCGGAGTTATAATAACTTCTGAAAGGTTCGTGGTTGCAACTAGTTTTTTGAGTGAAATCTGCAAGTGCAGAAATGATGGTTCTGAAATCAGACGTGTTGATGCAGTACTGTGCCTTGATTCTGCTAGTTTTCTTTGTCCTGGGGCAAAAAAAAGAAAAGAAAAAGAAAAAGAAAAAGAAAAAGAAAAAGAAAAAGAAAAAGAAAAAGAAAAAGAAAAAGAAAAAGAAAAAGAAAAAGAAAAAGAAAAAGAAAAAGAAAAAGAAAAAGAAAAAGAAAAAGAAAAAGAAAAAGAAAAAGAAAAAGAAAAAGAAAAAGAAAAAGAAAAAGAAAAAGAAAAAGAAAAAGAAAAAGAAAAAGAAAAAGAAAAACAAAAGGCTATAGCCATCAATGACTAAGCAGTTCATCTAATGATCATTTTTTAATGATTTTTTTTCAGTGCATTCTCACTTGGTGTATGCTCGTTGCACTTCTTGCCTAATTCATGTAGTCTATTTAAACGGAAAATGTTATCAACCCTTGCAAAATGTGTAGTCATTTGTGAGCTATTTTCAGATCTGTTGAAAAGCAAAAACCTCTGGAATTGCATGTGGGAAATGCTGGTTTTGTAATACATTGGCATGATTTCCTCAAGAGTGATTCTGACACAAAGGTTCTCCTGGACAGGGTCATCATGGAGACAATTAGGAGAAAGTTGTTGATTTCCTAACCTTAGAAAAAAAGATAGAGTAATTTAAACCTCAGAGCTCAAAGATTGCATAGATTTTCTTTAGATTTTTGCTGAACTGAGTTTTGTGCTTTCCATTGTTAAAGGATACCTTATTTACAAAAACAAGGGAGTATGCACTGCTGTAGTACAATTGATGACAATTTCATAAGCTAAGTGAGCGTGGCATGCAGATAACAGTTTTTTCTGGTGTTGAGGCACATGTATAGGCACTATCTCTTAGTCTAAATTGTTAAAGGAATTAATAAATTGTGTTCTCAACAGTACCCAGAGACAAAGGTATCATTAAAATGGTTGTTTAGAAAGTAGAGAGTAATAGATCTGTTTTTGAAAATGTATGCAACACAGAAAGTAAAAGAGATTTCATGTGATTTTAAAAAAAAATGTAAAAAAAAAATTTAATTGGAGCATGGGAACGTGTACCAAAATGTCTATATAACTAGGTACATATTTGTCCTAAATGATTGGAAAGGTGAATAACAGTCATTTTCTGAGCTCAATAAACTATTCCTACATGTTCTGTATGAGCCTTTGTAGAGAATCTTTGGTGACACTATTTTGGGAGAAATTGAGGAAAAGAGTAATTCTCTTGTACAGCTTCTCTTTGATCATTAAAGATAATTTTGACATGACAGGATAGTACTACACCTGATGAGGACAATATAAAATACTCAATTTGTTTACAAATGTTTAGTTATATTATTGTTGTATTTTGAAGGTGAATTATACAGGCATTATTTAAAATGGAATTTTATTTTATTTTATTTTACCTTGAAAATTAGAGTGAAGTGGCTGTAGAGCTAAGAACAGCAAAAGGGGGTGTATGTGCTTGAACCTCATGAGCTGTTGTTATTACTGAAGAGGCAATGTTGATCTAGACTGACAGCTAAAGGAATGCAAAGGTTGAAGACGGATATATCTTGGACACCAGACAGCTTGCAATGACTCTGTGGCTGGATTTTGGAGGGCAGTAAGAAGATGCGTTGCTCTGGGTAGGTAAGCAAGAGGAGGTAGATTAATAGCACTTTATCAGAGTTCCTGGCAGAACTGAGTTACTAGAATGTCAGCCAAAATGCAGAACAGTGCTGATATATAGGTAAAATTACTAAAACTTAAACTTTTTATTCTTTTTCAAGTTTTAAGATCCTTTCTAGAAGCCTAATGAATTGATCTGAATTTAAATCTTTGGGGTTTTTTTGGGGGGGTGGGGTTGGTGTTTGTTTTTTTGGTTTCTTTTTTAAAATTTTATTCTGCAGAAAGGTTCTATTTTAAAGTCTTCACATAAGACCTTAAGTTTTAGGATTTGGAACAAAGTGATTGAAATTAGTAGATGCTTCACACAGTCACATTCTGCCTCTTGAATCCATTGATTTTGTTAAGGAATAGGTATGTAATTATTTTATTTTTAAAAATGTTCCTTTAAAGAATCAACTTGTTTAAAACTTAGGTTCAGTAGAAAACATTAAAGCAACAGAAATCTTCATCCCTTTTTCTTCTGTGCGGTCACAGATTCAGAATTTAACTAGATTTGAGAAACAAAAATGATCAAATAGGGAAGTAAAATTCCCAGAGGTGTAGAAAGTGACTCAGAAATATCCCGTAGTTCAAGAAAACATAGGAGGAATCAATAAATGAAGATGCCACCTATTTGAATCCTGGAAAGACTGCTTATCCCAGCAGAAATATAGCTCTTGTCACCTCCAATAAAGGAAGAATTGCAGGCTTAGGATGCAATTAATATTTAGAGTCAAAATAGATAGAAAGAGGTGTGAAGGTCAAATATACAAAGAAAAAGCCTGGGATTTTATTCAGGAAAATCGAGAAAATATCTAGCGCTCTGGATTTTGTAGATGAAACCTCATTGACTTGCCCAGGGAAGGGGCAGTGAAGAAAGCAACAGCCAAAGCTTTTCAGCTTTGCGTTGCCAATGTCTTTCATATATTCTTCCTTTTTCAGGTAATGGGCTTCCTGCAGAGTCCTTCCAATAAGGACATTAGTGGGGACAGAAATAAGTTTAATAATGCAGATGTTGGCCTACTAGAAACTGGGCTTCAGTAACCACTGTATATCACACAGGCTCTTAGGCAGCTGCCAGGCAAAGATGTAGTATTTAGAGATAATTACAAAGAAGCAAATTGTAGGTTTCTGCTTTTGTTTCTTACTCAAAAAAACTTAAAATGTATCTTCAGATTCTGCAGTTATGTTTCTTGGTGGCTCAGCATAAGTCTGGAGACTTCATGCCAGACCTTTGATCTAAAAGCCCTAATAATGATTGAAATTGCAGCTCCCAATCTTGCTCCCAGGTGGCAATGTTATATTTCAGTAAGTCAAATTACAAGAATGAGTAGAATTTAGAAAGGCTAAGGCGTGGAAATAAACAAAGTGTTTTATATTTTTCTAAAAGTTAGTAACAAAAAAAATTGTTTTGCCTATAAAGAACAATTTAAAAGAACTAAAGTTCTATGAAACATCATTACTGAGAACCTGTTAGTATTAGAAATGTGTTTTGAGAAACCTTAATGCTAGTCTAATGTCATAGGAACATACATAAGAATTTGTTTCTGTGAAAGCTTGCTATATTAATAGGCAAGATCAACAAAGATGGGAGAAGGAAATAAACACATGATAAGGTCAAATAAGTTGCAGGATGGGAGCAGTAAATTTGCCCATCTCCTGCATCCAGTCTGGATCTGTACCAATTAAAGCAATAGCAGATGACAGTTTCTGAATAGGTCACAGAAGGATTCATATGTGGAGTGAGAGGTGATAATAAGTGAGATAATTACAAGGTGCAACTGTTTACCTCAGCTATCTAACTGCTAACTACCTATAATTAAGCAGCAGTTCTAGTGCTTCATGATGGGTAAGTTAATGTAAATGCTTTCAGCTAGTGGTTAGCAGCCATTGCTCTGCAGAAATTGAGCTGCTGCTGACTCGGAAGGTTTCATCAAGACTGGGGAGACAAAAGGAGGTCGTGAGTTTCTAGAAAATGTGAGAAATACAAGTTGCACTTTTTCTCCAATATTCTAGTTGTCTTCTGATTTTACTTCACAAAGCTTGACATTTGTGGTTTGCTTTTACAGATCATAGGGTCTGTTCATACATTAACTCTGCCCATAGTTAGGCGAGTGAAGGTCGCAAGCACGGCAAGAATTTCAGCTTTCCCCTCTGTGGCTGGGATTCAATTAATGGTGGCGTTCTCCTGTGTGGCAGCTCAGGTATCTGCTGTTCAGTGGTTCAACAGCTCTATTTTTAACTTGTTGCTTAAAATCTGTTTTTGTCCCTTCTGTTACTTATGGAAGTCTATGACAGACAGTTTCATGTGAATGCTGAGAATAAGTCTTATGCTCCTATTCTTTATAAAGAATTTATCCTGCCATCCTGCCTCTTGTGTTTGATTTCTCTGAGCCAGATATTCAAGGAAAGTTTGGACATGTAAAGTATTGTTAGTAGGAAAGCTTTTAGTGTTGTATCAGTATACATCTCCCCTATGGTCCCCTTCCAGGTTCCTTTTCTTATAAGTTTTTCTGGGAGATGCTGGCTTGACTCGCTGTCTATGATTTTGTAAGATCTCCTGATGTGGAATTCAAGTGAATGCTGTCTCTTCTGATGTGTTGCTGTGTACCCTCAAGGGAGCAAAAAAGAGACTGCCATTTAGTTGAGCCTCTGCAGCAGTTGGCTCTCTTGTTCTCTGTAGGGAACTCTAGAATGGAAAAGGCAGCCAGTCATGCATGCTGTAATTTACATCTGATTGATGAAGGGTTTAGATTCACAGGAACAATTTGCACTGGGACTCCTGTGGGCCTAAAACCGAAATATTTTGCCACTGCTATCCAGCATTAATTTTTGTCTTGATCAGTCTCACATCTTTCCACATCAATTTAGTTCTGAAAATTAACTCTTGAAGTGATACTTTTAAACAATGCTTAGTAGTCCTTGTTTCCTGTGTTAAATAATCAAGTAAGTTGTAGCGGAAAACACTGCCTTTCTAATAATCAGATAAATAAATTTTATGGGCAAAAGTACACCACACAGTATGTGCTCTGCTTGCAAAGTCAATCAAACCTTTATTTTTAGAATAACCACGTATTTGCACATTAATTCACTAAAGTCTTCAGAAAAAGCACAGTCTTTAAGCAAAAAAAATAGCATCAAATAAAAGCCTTTGGACATCTCAAAAAGAATAAGAAATTAGTTCTTAATTAATGGAACTGAATTAGGCCAATAAACTACTATCAGTAATTTATCAAATTAACATATGTACTAAATGAAATACTGTCAAAACTTACTATTCTGTAAAATATGTTTGTTACATGGTTTCTATTGCTATCATATCAAAAACATAGCTCCTGTTGCCCCAGGAATCCCTGCAACCACCACTAGGCAGGTTTTGTTCTGACCCAGCATGTGCCACACTACAGCTACACATCCAGAAGCTTCTTGAAGTTGGATGACTGAGGATAGTTGAGTTTGTTTGTGTTTTTTTTTCCTGAACTTCACTATTTCTGAAGTCAGGCGACACTGAGGAGAAACGGACAATGAATCTTTCTATGCAGTGTAAGAATAATCAAATAGGCTTTGTTTGCAAAGGCATAAAGTATTTTTCTCATTTAAATGTGCCTTCAAAATGAAACACCAGAAAATTCTCATTTTTATGTATATTTCTAGACTAGCTAAACATGTAAATATATAAATTTGCCATAAAACTTATTAATGGACATTTGTTTACATATTTTTATCTCAATTATCTATGCCCATAGGACCCATTCAATCAATTTTTCACTAAGTAGTTTTCAAAATATAATTACTCTTATGGGTAGGTCTATGAACAGCAGTGTCATTTACACTATAGTTCACTAATTGCACTTCTAAGCCATTATAATGAATTATACTTGTACATTCTTCAAGAAGATCCGTTAATGCTAATCACTTCTATCACATATATCACTTAGAAGACATCCATCCATAACAGCCTTTTCATTTACAGTCTCATTCCCTCTTAATTTTCTTGCATTGTAAGATATGGTCAGAAATGTATAGCATATGCTCACATAACCAGCTAGCCTTGTAAACTTGGTAACATAAGTTGAGGTTTAAAATTTAGAAGATGTGTTTTTCTATTTTTGGATAAATTTAAGATGGAAATTATTAGGTTTGTTATTATCAGATGTACAGTTGTGGAATACCAGTACAGGAATTGCTGGCTATGAGAATAACGGAAATAAATAGTTCTAATATGAAACTTGATACATTTATGAATGGACAGATTATTTTTTGTGTTGGGTGACCAGATTTGTTGCCCCAGGTGCTTTCCTAGCCTTATTTTTTTGTGCTTTAACAAGATAGAGCAAGAGTGCTCTTGTCTGACTAATCTCTAGACTGAATGCCTAGTTGCAGGCAGTAAAAAGATTCCTCTGCAGGATGAGAGATGCTGAAATAATGATCTCATACTTGCATGAAATCCTTCTGACTAGTTTGACAAGGAAAGTGTAATTTCATAAGATGTGGGAAACTTTGCTGGGGATTTAGGTACAAGAAGCCCAGTTGTCCCAAGTGTGAAAAAGAGAGCTGCCACCTCTTCTCTCCTTGTTATCATCAAAGAATAGTAAGACAATGTTTCACTAGAAGCTTACTGGAATTTCTAAGAAGTTGTGGTAACACATATAGCAAGGATCTTAAAAATGAAACATGCATGAAAAATAAATTGATGTACACATGCTATATCTAGTATAAATAATAAGCACTGATATAATCAGTATAAATGTTATGATTTGCATCCTCGTAAGATTTATATGGTACTGAAGCTACTGGTGTCTTTACTCACATTTGAATTTCTAAGGGGTAATAATGAAGAGAAACTATTTATGTATGAAAATAACAGAAATATGAAGCAAGTGGTCTCTTTGTTAGGTTTCCAAGCTGAAGGAATACATGGGCTGAAAAATATGAAATCAGTTTTTCAACTCCAAAGTTGCAGCTTACTGTAAAATAAAAGTTAATGATAACATTTGAAAGCATGTGAGAAAGTAGAAGCAAATGTGACACAAAGGAGTTTTATAGGGTCTGAGCAGTAAAACTTCAGAGGAATCACACACATCAGTAACTGAAGCAGTGTACTTTACAGATGGAGAGAAGATGGACAATACTACGTTAAAATTCTTTTTCTTGTGTGTGCTTAGTGCCTCTAGTGAGAGGTGCCTACTGGACATGCCAAAGACAATTTTTTTTCATGGTACAATTCCATTGACCATTTACTACATCAATTTTATCTATAGTTGTTGACATACATTCAGTAAATTTTGGCATCTTAACATAGGACTTAGGGAGTTCTCTAAAGAAGAGGCTATGTAAATAGACCGTGGACTGCACCTAGGAGATGAAGTAAAGAAGCTGTACAGCAGATTAACTCCTGAAGGAAACCTGGTTGAGAGAGGTACTGTAAATCCTCCTGAAAACCAGGAAGATTCAGTTTCACATAGCTGGCATCTACTTGTCAACAAGAATAAGGTGCCATGGAAGAACTCCCAAAGAAGAGCTTTTCCATGAACTGTCTTCCAGCTGCCAAACTATGAAATGTGGATCTTAGGTTATAAATCAATTTTATGGGAGCAAGGAAAAATCCACCATTATTCTTTATGTTAGGAGAAATCTATATAACATTGAATTCTTAGTATTTATACTAAGGTGTTGTCTTTTTCCATATCTTATAATTTTTTTTTAGTTATTAGATAGTTTTTTTTCCTCAACATTAGCATCTTGAAACAAGTATTCTGATAAAAACTTCTCAGCCAAATCATTCCAGTGGTTTGTGGTTTTATTTGTTTATTTTATTTTTATTATTTGCCAAATGTTATTTCAGGTGTGAGTTTAAACTCTGTGGAGCTGCATTCCCCTGGAATGGGTGGGAGAACATTCTGTCATATATACACTGTGTTTCCTTTAGTTTCTCTACCCCAGAGTTTGTAGCCACCAAATACGGAGTATTATCAGGATAGGCAAGATATGAATATGGAACATGCTTGCGATGCTTTGACATCTGAACCCAATTCATCAGTCCAAAGCAAAACAAAGTTTTAAATATTCTAAAGCTAGGTCATTGACTAAATAGCTGAAAGTAAGGGGTGGGTGAAAGGAGATTAGAGAGTGCTTTAGCTCCAAACAGAAATCTGCAGAATCTGTTTCTTCTTCTGCTCTAGAGCCCTGCACTATCTCGCACAGATCCATGACTGTGAAAGGTCCGCTCCTGTGCCCATTCCTCATCTTTTTCTAACTGTTTTCCACTGATAGTCTATACCTAGTCTATGAAGGACCTACTATGAGAGCACCTGGCATGCGTGATAATAGTTTAAGTGTTCTGGCTAGACCTCAGACTATATATATCACTGCGTGAAGGCAGGCAATTTTATTCTGACGAGCAGCCCTAAAATCAGCCTTACCAAATAGTTATAGTTATTAAACCAGAGTTGCAGGACTGTAACTTTATTTTCTCTGCAGTTCATAAGTCTAGTGTTTTTTTTTTTTTTTTTTTAAAAAAACTATTGTTTGATGATGTTGCAGAGTGTTCATAGTTTTAGTTTTATAAGACATAATGCCTTATTCCAACCTTCTCTTTTCCCCTCTGTTTATGACTTTGGATTTCTATTATACTGCCACACAGTTATGCCCTCTATGGTGGGTCCTAGTCTGATAAGTTTTTTCTCTTTTGAAAGCACTACCATGCCTGCAACTGTTCTTGCCTTTTTCTACTTTTCTGTTGCTATTCTTTTATTTTTTTCTTAAGAAAGGCAGATCAGAGTTACATGCTGTATTGATGATGTAGAAGTATTTCTTGAACAGTGCACAGTGATGTTTTCTGTTTTATTGTAAATTTCTTTCTTTTATTTTTCTATCTTCTTTGTGACCACTGCTGACCACTTTATGGAACTGAACAGCCTGAGTAGCTTGGTGGATGAAGGGAAAACAATTTATATTTATCTTTAGTAGGGCTTTTTTACATTGTCTCCACATAGACAAGCTGGCAAACTACAGGTTAAATTAGTGCACAGGCAGAGAGGATTGTGATAAGTGTCAGAAAGTCCACCTGGAAGCAAGTCACTAGTGGTGTGCCTAGTAGTGTTCATCAGGGTTGGTAATGGGACCAATACTGTTGAACACTTTCATTAATGACCTGGATGATGGGGCAGAGTGTACCTTCAGCAAGTTTGCAGGTGAGATAAAACTGAGAGGTGAGCTGCCATTCAGAGGGACCTGGACAGGCTGAAGAAATGGAGCTGAGGTGAATCTCATGAAGTTTGCAGAGGGAAATGCCAAGGCCTTCCCCTGGGAAACAATAACCCTAGGCACTGGGGTACACACCGGCAGCTGGCCAGCTGGAAAGCAGCTCAGCAGAGAAAGACATTAAGGTCTTAGTGGACAGCAAACTGACTGTGACTGAGAAATGCATTATCACAGCAAAGAAGGCCCACAACATCCTGGGCTGCCAGAAGGCTAGGGGAGGTGATCCTTGCCTCTCTACTGGTGAGACACATCTGGACTGTGGGTCCTGTTCTTGATGATTAAGGGATTGGAGCACCTTTCATGGCACCTAAAAAGGAGAAAAGAGCTGGGGTTGATTGGCCTCAAGAAGAGTACCTAAACAGTTCTGTAGTACTGTGAATTATTTGCAATGTCTTCAAAATATTTCCTGAGTGGCAACCAAGAAGTCTATTTAAAGTTATTTTGACTTTTCCACCTATGTTCTTAATATCTGCTGCTTTGAAATCCATCTGCAATTTTATCAGTTGGTCACTCAGTGTTGTGAATGGGCTGGGTACTCACAGGATAAAAAGAAAGTTTGTAGGAAAGAACCTGGGGGTCCTGGTGGACAAACTAAATGCCACCCTCAGCATGCTACCCTTGCAGCAATCACGGCCGACTGCATAGCCCAAAGGTGGAGGGAAGCATTTTTTTTTCCTTTCTGTTCTTTCTTCTGCACTTTTGATGCTGCTGGAGTACTGTGCCCAATTTTATGCTCTGCTAAAAGACACATGATATAGAAGGAGCAACTGAGAGATGTGGGTTTATCTGGCCTTAAGGAAAGAAGGGCCAGGGAGGTCCTTACCACTGTCTTGAACTCCCAGTGGGTCATTGCAGAGTAGACAGAGGTGGGCTCTTCTCAGAGGTACGCAGTGAAAAGATCAGAGCTGTGAAAAGGGAAATTCCAATTAGACTGTGAAAAGTTGTTTCATTTTGTTTTTGTTTTGTTTTGATCAAGGGTGATCAAATGCTGGAACAGGTTGGAAAGAAATTTTGTAACTGTTATCCTCGGTGATATTCAAAATTCAGCCAGACAGTGCTATGACCAACCTGATCTGACTTCAAAATGGTGCTCTTTAAGTAGGAACAGATGACCTTCTAGTCTAAATTATTTTGTAACTCTGTACTCTTTCTGTGACTATTTGTAGTCAGAAGATATGGTATGTGGAATAATGTTGGGTCACCCATTGCTTTTCCTTTTTAAATCCTTTGGTGAGGAATATATATATCCAAGAAATCACCTGTATCATATGTTTCAAAAACCTCTACTAGATTTGTGAAGCATCATTTCTCTTTACAAAAGCTCTGCATTCTGGTGCTCCACGTGTTTACTAATATATTCATAATTTTAATTTGTCACAGTTTGTTTGATAAATAAGTCAAACCTTCTAGTCTTTAGTTCTCAGATCACTTCTGGAGACATTTTAATGAATTGCTATTATATATGTCATCTCCCTTTTCCTTGTACCAAAGCAGATTTAAATGGTCATTTATACACCACAGTTAATAGACCAGCAACTTTATGTGTGAATTCTTTTAAAACTATAGGTGGTTACTTCTGACATAAAGTGATTCTTTACTACCCAGCTAATAAATTTTTTCAAAATGGATCTTATATTATTTCAATTTGACATGATTTTGTAGACTTTTCCCTGTCAAAGAATGACTCTGATACCATAATTTTGTGCTTGCTTCTCTAGTGAACATGAGATGTTGGGTTCATGGGGTGAATGCTGATCCTAACTGCTGAAGTAAATCTGAGTTTTATTTTTAGGAATACAGAATTCAGCCTGGGTGTATATCCACTGAAAAATAGTGTGTGCTTTGAATCCTTGATTGTTTACATTCAAACCAGTTATATCTGAATAGGAGTACAACAAAATGGGAGGCAAATTTATTTAAGTTCCAAATATGTTGTTCAGGATGTGTGAGAGCCCAATAACTACAAAAATGCAGTTAGGTATTTAAATGACAGAAATTTATGTTAAAGGTGTGCCTCTGATGTAAATTGACAGTGTAGGGAGTGACAGTTACTTTAGAAAGCAGTGAGGACTGGAACGTTTTGCATATATTCTCTTTAAAACCATTAACACAGTTGAAAAGCAAAGTCAGTGTATTCAGTGAATGAAGTATTTTTTTAAAAAAAGAATAATATAAGCAGAATCTAAATTAAGCCTAAATTTTGCATTGTGCCCTTTCTGCACAGTTATTATCAAATAGCAAGCTGTGTAAAATATGGAAACAAGTGAGTAATATACCAGCAAATAGCCTACAAAATCAAAAGGGTAATTATAGGATGTACTTAAAAATAGAAAATAAGGTTATTTTAAAGTAATACTTGACACTGAATATTTGCAAGACCATGCAAAATAGAAGATTAGTCAACAGGAATTGTAGTAAATCAATTTATTATAAAAGACAAAGGAAAGAAGTTGCTTGGAAATGAGGAAGAAAAATTAATATGTGCAAGAATCCTACTGCAAGCAAAGGAAGCAAGGGAAGCAGGAGATCTGTATACTCTGTGTATCATTCAGCATGGAAGCTAGTACAGAAATAAAGGAGCATTAATTTAAACATTTAGGAGAGATGTTAGGGTTTGTATTTGGTTTCATCTTGTCTTTCTCAACCCAGTACTTTACGGTCTCCTTCCCAAACTGCATACCATTAGCACTTCCGTATTCTAATCTCTCCCTTGCTGCTTAAAATTATCACTCCTTTATTTCAAATATGGCTTCTTATCCTCTGCTCTGCTAATTGGCTTTATTACCCTCGACCCCTTCTTGCCTCCACTGCAGGCAGCTTGACATTTTTTTCATCAACTAATCCCCACTTTTCACACCCCTCCCTTTTCCTCCCCCCACTCCCCGCATTGGCTTCCCTTTCCTCTTTTGGTGTATTCAGAGCTGCAGAGAGCTTTTCAGCAGGCATTCAAACTCCTGGAGAAATTCAAAAAGATCGAAACACAGCACAAGAGCTAGGGGTGTTTTCTTCTGGGTTGCCAAAAGCATAAGGTAACTTTCAGAATGAGGTCACTGTACTGTGATCTCGTTTTGAATTGGATTTGCTTATGGGGCGTAGGAAGCCTGGTAGGGAGAGCATATTGTTTTGCCAGTTACATCAACAGACTGTGAAAAAACTTAGGCATTTACTTTCATTTCCTAATTATAAATTTGTGTGTCAAGAGTTTTTTAAACTATGAGGGGATGATAAAACAGTGGCTTAAGCTAGGCATGGACTGGACTTGCAGCTGCCAAGTGTAGCACGTATGTACAGAATTTCCAAAACAAAATGAAATATTTGAGAAAAGTTTTTTTGCAGATGCTCGAAAAGAACATCAATTATTTTTGTGCTATGGAAAGCAAGATAGAATGGGCAGGAGAGAGCATGGCATGAATGGGTACTTCAGAACCTTCCCTGTATAAGGTGCTGGCAAGAGGCTCTTTGGGAAGAATGCAGCATTCTGGTATTTGCCCTGATTTCTCTTTGTCACTTCTTAACAAATAACTGTATATTCTCTCCTATGAAAAAAGACAGAAACAGACATTTCATGCCCCAAAGAACCTACATAACAGGGAAACAAGATGCACAGGAAGGCCATACCTGGTGTCAGTTAAAACTTTTCTCTTTGAAAACATCATCATTAATCCTGCACCATCGGTGGTGTTTTGACATAGGGGAACTGGCAGGACTTTGCAGTGATTTGAATAAGAAGTTAAACAGCTGGTACATTAACTTTGAAATTGGTATTGAAACACAAGGCAGTCTGTGCAATAAAACGCGTGTAGGAGCAACAGGAGAAATAGCAGAGTGTGATGAACTTTGCTGGTAACCTGACTAACTAGTGAGTGGGAAGAATTAAAAATCAGAGAGAAAGAGAAAGAAACCCAAGTGTAGGGAGAGAAGATGCTGCTGAGCCTTAGAGAACGTGCAGTATTTGCAACGTACCCTTCAGAGTGGCTGAGTGATCCTCAGCTTCAGTGTGTGCAGAACTAAGCCCTGCCTGAGGTAAGGGACTTGAACATAAGAATATTTGCTCCTGTAATTAAACATCGTAATCGTAAACACAGAGGAAGCAGCAGAGTTAGGGTTAGCTTTGTGGGTTTCTCGCAAGATCATTTTTGCAAATCTTTTACCATTATTTTTGGAATGAATCCATAATCTCTGTGTCCTACATGGGCTGTAAGCACACCAAGTGTTGCAATGTGTATTTCAGAAACTTAATTTTAAAAGTTTATCAGTAACTTTTATTTTTATTCTATTAGAGTAGAATTATTTCTTAAATATGCATTTTAAACTATGTCTTTCTGTATTGTACATTATTTTTCAATCTCAAAGAAAAAGATAGCTCATGAAAATCTGCTTTTGTGATGATGAGCTAGGACCATTGTTGTAAAGAAAACTACTCTGTATCGCAAGGCAGGCTGCAAAAAAAGATCCAGCAAAACTCCTTTCTGCCTGAAATCAATAATAAAATAAGTTCATTTCATACAAACACACATCTAAAGCTTTCATGACAGTCTAAAAAATGTAAAAATGCCTGCAGAGGATATGAGTTTATTGAATTTTCTTACTTTACTCTTTCATAGACTCCATCCTAACCAGATGGTATAATCTGATTGTATCAACCTAGGAGTATATAGGATTTTATTTTAATGTTAAAAAGGTCAGTAGCTTTGGAACTAAAATTCTTTCTGTCTTCTATAGTGCACTAGAATCTCAGCACTGAAATATTACCAGATAACTTTAATAAAAAGAAGTTGAATTTTATAAACTAAAATTTACTTATTCATTTCCTATATATACAGTTAAATTCTTTAGATGAATGCTTCCTAAGTATATGGCACAGCAATATATACTTTATTGAATGATGAGTGAAATTTATATTAATGTAGTTGATATAGATATAAGATTTCTTCCAAAGCATTTTTGCTGTATAACTGTTATTGAATATTACAACTTTTTATCACCTCAGATGATATTCCAACATTTTAGTGCTTTATTCTAGCACTGAAAATATTTCACTCTTCCTAAAGATGTGTTCTGCTGACTTCTGCATTCAACCACTCTCAGTTTGGAATTTTGAGTTCAATTGGAAAAGTCGGTGACAGATATACCAATTGCTTAGCCATGCCAGGGTTTTCACTTGGTCTGCAGCATGGATTCCTTTTGAAATATTTTTTTAGACTTGCATGAACCTTCTTAAAATCTGGATCACATTAGACATAAAGGCTTAGGCATTTTCAGCACCATGGGAGAAGTTTGCAATCATTTTCTATAATACAAACGGGCTTATTTAGCACTCCTGTTATGGAAAAGATTCTACAATAATAATGCTACTATTATAATACCATTTCTGTAATAATAGCACTTCTGTTATAAAACACCATTATTACAGAAATGCTATTATAAGACAAGCTCTGTTATTTAGAATTGCTTCTGCAGTAAAAGTGCTAAAAAAGTCTGCTTGTATTACAGAAAATTATTGCAAATTTTTCTTGCCTGGCAGTGAAATTTTTCATTCTGAATCTTGTCTGTCGCTGTTGGAAAGTCATTCTCACACGTACTCTGAAACCTCCATGAGTTACTCAATATGTATATTTAAAATAGGGAATTACTGAATAGGCAAATGGAAAAAAGGCCAGTCTTCATTTATCCAATTTCCCGTGTTCCTAAGTTGTCATTCACTTTTTGTCACAGACTGCAGCTTCTTTGGAAAGTGTATGCAGGCCTGTAGTGCAGTTCTTACTATTGTGCATATGTGCATAAAGTAGAGGAGGGGGGAAAAAATAAAAAGATATGGAGAAAGGGAAGAAGCCCCATCCTTTTTTTGCATCCTGTTCATTTCTCCAAGTTTGAATACTGTTCACAAGAAATTGCTTCCAGTTTTTCTGTTTGACTTTGTATTATATACTTACACTCATAACATTCAACCAGAGTGAAATTTAGTCCATTGAGAAAGACCTCTATTAAACCCTTTGAACCACTTAAGCCATTAGGTTCAGATCTTCTTAATCAGTACTCAGCCCAAGTACATCCTGCTCTTGATTATCAGCCTCCGCTTACTACCCACTACCAGTTCATTGCTCTGAGTCTATGCTCCAGAGCCATAATGAGTAGTTTGTCTTTTGGGAGGAAGGAACAAAAGTAAGAGCCATGCAAAAATAAATCCTCTCATTCTGCCCCTGCTTCTCCCATGTCCTGTGTTTTCTTTAAAGAAGTTAGTTTTCCACTACTGTAGCTGTTATACTGTGCTCTCTGCTCCTTCGTGGGCAACTACCAGTGCTCATGCACACAGAGCAGAAAATCTCATTGCTAAGGGATTATTAAAAAGGAACAGGACCTCTTTCCCAGCATAGTCCTTGGAGAGTCTTTGCATAATGGGTTAATTTTAGTGTGAGTGAGTTACCTAGAATTACTGTGGGAGAGCTTGAGTCACAATGTCAAATTTGTGGCAAGGACACGAAATAATTATTTCGCAGAAGTTCCTTTCAGATATTCCCACCTTCTCTTACATGAGGAGTCTCCTGTTTGGCTTTGCCATGCTCGTGCAACGTCCTAAATACATTACATATGTTTCTTCTTGATGAGGGTCATGTAGCAGGAAAATATTCAGCCTGAAGTATACGGAACTGCATCAATTGTATGCTAGCACTTGCTAGGTTGGATTTTGTCATAACTGTCACAACTGTTTTTTGCTGAAAGCAATGAATCTTAAAACTTGAATTAGTCTTAAGATTCATCATCAGTTTTGGGTTTTTTTTTGGCTTAAGTAGTGCTTCCTGTAACAAGAAAGTGTCATTACAATATGCATTCCTATAGCCATGCTTCCACTGAAACAGTACTTTTGAAAAACTTGCAAACCCAGTCTTGAGTTTTGTCTTGCAGTTTTCCAAGAATGTCATTTGGGCATGAGTTTGGAGCAATTAAAGATGACTGTTACTGTGAAAAAGCTTCCAGTAGCATAAGGTGAATATTAAATATTTCTAATCTAAAATTTCTCCTCACTCTCCTTCCTTATTTTTATTTTTTTTGCATATTTTAGCATGATTGGTATCAGTCTAGAATTTTCTTGTGAAAGTTGTTTTTGAATCAATTTAGCTATTTAGTGAAAGGAAAAAGAGCTAGGGGGCTTTGGTGCTCTTTTCTACTCTTCTAAGTTGATAAAGGCTTTGTTTTTACACTGCTAAATACATTATTTAGCCCATAGAGTCGATTAGTACCTTTGGGTACCATATTTTCTTGAAAATAGCATACACTTTTGTGCTTATTTGTACCTCCTAATGCTTAAGTGCTTGTATTATCTTTTGTGTGTTATTTTTCAGTTGATACTTACCAGTACTTACATTGGGTAACATCTGCTGTTTTGGTTCTTCATTGCAATGGCTCCCTAAAGACTTTTAGTACAAAAAGTAATTTTAGTTTTAGCAGCTACAGTACCACAAAGGCAATCTTATGGCAGCAGTGGGATGGTACTGATTCTGCTTCTTTGGCAGAGCCAAGCAAAAGGCTACTGACAATTGATAATTTGCTCAATTTTTTGTTAAGTTGTAAGATTTTTTATTTTTTTTTAAGCAGAGCGTGCACAGAACCTTCAGCTGAAAAAAACCCATGAGCAGTTAAAATAAAGATATTTATTTTTCAAATTTTTACAGTGAAAATGTTGTCAAGAACATCAAGAATAAGACCACTTTTGATATTTAAAAATAAAGCACTTGCATTTTCTGATTCAAGCATACATTCTTCATTTAAAATGAAGCTTAAACTAAAGGGCTAAATAAACCCAGAGTAAAACACTTACTTTTGGTCTTAACAAAGTTGGAATATTTCAGGTTTTCTGTTTTGCTGGAAAAAGAAGATAGACTAGTGAAAACAAAATTAGATTTTCCATTATTGTTTGTTTATCCATCAATTCCGAAAGGAAAAAAAAGCCCTTTTTTCTGACTACATATAATGAAGCCTTTAACATTGTAGCTATGCCCCTATAGTTCTCAAGCGTACAAATGAAAGTGTTTTTTGCTTTCAGCCTTCATTCATTTTCTAAGTTATTTTGCCAAAACCAAAACCTTGAGGCACTTCTGTGCTGAAGGGTGCATGGTGCACTCTTTCAGACACCTAAGCCTCAGGGTGGTTCAGAGAGGTTTCTTTTCAGCACAGCTTAATTCTAGATGTGCCTGCATTCAACTAGTCAGTAATTATGCTTCCTAAAGGTTTAAACTTCTTATGATAACTTTGGAAGGTGAAATGCATGATATAAGCTTCCAGGATCTCTATTTTCTCATGAGTGTACTCCCACTGCTCTTCAAGCAACAAGGTAGGTAGATAGATATTCCTGATACAAACATCTTGACAATTCAGTGGTAAACCTGCAAGGTTCTGCTGAGTTAGATGTCATACGTGTGTTCAAAGCACAAAGACGAGGGAGCAACGATTGCTACTTCCACTTAAAAGAATGATAGTAGCAGTGTTGCTGTCCAGCTTTTTCATAGGCTTGAACTTGTACACAAGAAGTAGATGACCTCTTTGGTTTTTTTTCCTCTTCTGCTGACAGGTTTCAAACTGAAACATTTTACCTCATAGGAGGGTGTTCTGCTTAACAGGCTACTTGGTGGGTTGGGTGATGTCATGCTCCACCCTCGCGCAGCATTTTAAACTTGGGCAAAATGATGCACTAACATGACCATGGGGTTTCTGGACCGAGGCTGTCTATTGCCTGGCCCGTTTGGTCTCCCCCTTAAGCAACTAAGTAAACCAGAAGCTTACCAGCCCACCTATCTTTATGGCTTCTGAGACCTAAGTTTGGTGTCCAGGTAGGTGGTTTGAAGTGAGAAGAAATGTGGAGGATCTTAAAAAAGAGGAAGTTACTTAGAGAAACCAAGCTGAGACAGACAACTTTGGTAGATGACAGAATACATTTCATCTGCCTGTGCTGAGTTAAAGGGAGACTAAGTCTTTACATAGGAGGAACATAAGATAAGACTGCATGTTGTTTTAAAAAGAAGTCAAATTACTTGGTGTCGGCGATCACAGAATCACAAGACAGGAACAGCTGTCCAGAGTTCAACCTAACCTACTATTTTAAAACAATGTTTGCAGAGGTTCTGTAGCCCAACATCTGGCTTAAAAGCAGGACAATTATGGACCTAGCCCCTGGACAAGTAGGTGCTCAAATGAGTAAAATCAAGCAAGCCATAAAGAGAACAAGCAGGTAGCTGCCCTGATAACCAGGACACAGGGCAATTTTACTAATGAATATGCCTATTGACTATATCATCCCTATCATTCTGTTTGTTCCGCAAGGGCACTGATAAGTAACAACAGCCTCTTATCCAGTGGTCTGCACAAGAAGAATTGTATAGTCACTTGCCATGGTCAGGGTAAAGCTGTATTTCTTCGGCTCATAAAGAAACACAGCAGAGAAGTGACTGCTGACTTGCTTCTCTTTTCCACAAGAAGGTAAATTTTGTCTAGGGATGCTTAACTGTTATGAAACAATAATTTTTTTTTTTTTGGTTGAGATGACAGAAAATGAGGGGAATAGGCAAATTTAACAAGGCTTAAATTAAATATGTTCATGTTCTTTGGATCCAGATTGCTTTACAATAGCCTTTTAAAGATCATCACGTTGGTAAACACATACTTCACTGCAAATTGTTTCAAGTCCTCCCTAGTAAACTGTGGCCCAGTGTTAAACACTGTGTTAGATATTCTATGTCTAGCAAAAATACATTTGCATAATCACCTGTTTAATCTAGTAATGCTACCTCAGGAACATTTAAATAATAGTCTAGAATTAATATATACATCTTCGTAGTCAGTTTAAGTAAACTGAGGACTACTTTACTCCAGGGGACAATTTATTCTGTCCCACCATATAGGTCTCTTTGGACAGGTAGAGCCTGTATTTTTGCACATGTGACAAAGCCTAGTTAAATTCTCCAATGGCATTATTCAGGAGCAATATCAAACATCTCTAACCTGTCTCTTGGATTTTTCTGTCTTTTGATTTATCTTGCAGTTATCCTTTTTAAGATACTTTTCCAGTAACATTATCAGCTCACCATTCTGAAAATTTTAAGTCCCTTGTTTGAATGTAGGCCTTGATTTTGTTTTAGGGCTTGAAATGTGCTGTTCCAGCTAGTCTGTGCTACTAATGATCATATTCTCATCCTGAACTGCTGCAGCCTACACTTTTTCTGTAATGGGACAATGTTTAAAAATTGGTTTGATAGCAATTCTAGGTTTGGATTTTATTCCAATGAAGTTTTATCACATGCTCTAGAGAATTTCCATGCAGTCACCAAGTATCTCTCAGCTTGTAATCGATTTGCAAGTCACCAATTTGAAATTTAAAAATAATTGCCATACTTTCAGGGTGGTGCTTGCTTATCTGATTTTGAGTCTATGTTACATTGTTTACAGTTGATACTGGTCCTTTATAAATAAAGATATGAATCACAGACTAAACACAAAACCAGTTTTTCTGCACTGAACTCAGCTTTTGTAAATGGCCAGGCTGTGTAAAGCACTGATTTGTCATTCTGACCATATTGCTTTATGAGAATTTTGCCAGTTCACTCCTTTGAACCATTTGTAATCAATTTTTTTTTTGCATTTTGATACTGTATTTCTTCAGGTCCATACCTCTGCACAGCAGTGAGTTTAAGATTTTGGTTCAAGAATCTGGTATTCTATTAAAAATATAGAGTGAAGGAAATGAAACAAGAATGCCTTGAATTTTCACTCTTGGAGCAGACATTTTGCTGTTTCATAATTTAAATTTAAGGGAAAGGCACCTTCCTTTGTTTTTCTGAAGATTGTTTGCAACCTGTTCTTTTAGCTGATCTGTTTTTACCTGCCTAGGTGTAACTTTTTTAGGAACCTGAACTGTAGACCTGTTGGGTTTTTAGCTGCTATTTGTTCTTCAGAGCTTCTCAATACCCAAGAAGTCTTCAAACTTTCCTGTGTTTTCCTGTTTTTTCTTTGGCAGTTTACTGTCTACCTTCACTTTTATTTTGCATGCATTTTTAATTACATTTTGGTACCTCTCTCTTTTCTTTTAATGCTAGTAACACTGTATTTGACATCGCAATGGCTCAGTGCTCTAATGCCCAGCTTAAAGTTAATAAATGTGCCGTTTACTTTCAGGTTGACAGTATATTTGTCTTCTGGCACAATGATGGGCAATACTGCCACGAAAAATTCATCCAAGGAAGTCATGCTGCAGTTAGCCTCTCTGCCTGTGCTGTGCATACTTGACTGGTGGCTGCAAACTTTCATGCACTGATATGAACCACTGCATGACTTTCATCTTTTTTCCACCTGACAGATATTGTGTTATTTTTCCTAGTCTGTTCAAGTCTGTGGTCTCTTCTGAAGTGGCTTTGATTTTGTGCTATTATGCCTTGGGTATCTTTTCTGTAGTCTGGATTTTCAGTCTTATTTTATACTTTAAAATGTTGTCCATGTCGATAAGCATTATTCTTGAGGGACTGATAAAAACATTCTGCTTACAATACTGGGTTAATTTATACCTCCCAGTTGTATCTACTGCTACACCTGTCCTAGTAAACTAAGCAGGGTTGGGGCATGGACCTGAAAGCTGCCCTCTGCTCATTCCTAATGTTAAGTGGCGAGCATGGTCTCTGTCAGTTCCTGCCACATCTGTAGAAGAGTGAGAAGCTGGAGTCAAGGTCTGTTCTCAATAGGCAGTCTGCATGTGGCTAGTCTGGTTTTGGAGATAAGGTAGAGAATCTATATGGACACAAGTCACACTGTGCCAGTTGACCACAGGACCAGAAAATGGTCCCTGGTCTGCTGTAATTCCTGGCCTAAAACTAGCCTTTGAAGTCATTTCTTGTCCCTTCTTTCCCTTGACAGATTTTAATACCAATCTGGTTTTTACCAGGAACTGGGTTAGTTAAGATTGACAACACTTGGATAAAGTGCAAATTCTTTACACTTTCTTTAGGTATCTTCAGATTTAATATATCCCCCTCAGAACACAGGACAGTACTCACATTTTTGCAATGTAGCTTCATAGTTGGCATTTTTTATCTGAGCTAGCTAAAAATCATGGACCACATGAAATGCATTAAAATCTGCTGTTGTCAGTAATCAGGTTATTTTCTGATAGTCTTCTTTCACATGGGCAATTGACATTGGTTGCAAATACAGAGTGAAACAATTTAGTTCTCTTTGTCAATTGTTTTGATTCAGTGACCTGTCAAAATCTGCCTTTTTGACACACTTTAACTCAGTAATAAGTATTCTCTTCTCTAGAAATATTTCAAATTGTATATCGGAGATCCTCAGTTCGCCAGTTGTGGGGTTTTTTTTCCACTAGTATTTACTCTCATTTTGCAGTTTCTATTTACAATATGGTGCTCAAAAAGGGTCTCCAAGCACTGAGCACTATAGTATTCTGGTTTTAGTTACAAATAATCTATACAGCAAATCTGCTCCCAAAGCTGAACCATTTAAAAGTACAGTTCCCAAATCATGCTACCTGTCTGGAATGTTGTTTTTGTGGGAGTTTGTGTTTCAGTCGATGTATGTGACAAAATAATGAGGGGTGTGCTATGTTGCGTCAAGTCATATTTCAGTTCAGGAAGGCTGGGAAAAAAGATGGAAGCTTTCCACATCACTGCATCCGAACTACAAATAGATCATGAGTTTTAATTCCTTACAAAATGACATAAGAAAAATAGATTTAGAGGAGATATTTCTTCCATGAGTTCTCTTTCAGCAGTTACATTTGAGAAGTGAAATAATATACCAAATCAAAATCTGCTTTAATTTGTAAATCGGTAAGTACAGAGTACTTCTGTCAATATAGATGTTCCTAAGTTAGGAGCCTAGCTGTCCTAAATTTGCTCTGTTGTCAACAGAGGCAGGCAGGCATTTCCTGAAGGGAATTATTTTAAGTACTCTAGCCAACCATGCCATTTTACTTCTCCATCCCAAACCAAGTTGAGTATTCATCTCAAGCAGAGCTTGCTACTCGTAGGAGAAAAGACGTCATCAAATTCAGTCTTCCCAAGCATATCTCACTACAAGTGGTAAAGGAAGGGCAAGATTCCCTGAGAAGATTCTGCAGACTCATCTATTTCCTTGATGTTTCCTTTGGGACTAGGCTTAATTTTAAAGAGTTAGATGTCAAGATCTCCTAGTCATTGATACGCTGGATAAACATTGTTTAGAGTTCCACATAGGCATTTCATTCTATATTGATTTCATTTTGTAGAATGTGAAAATTTATTCCTTACAGCACATTTTCTTCAATAACAAAATCTAAATAACTGCACTGCATGCTATCTTTTTGTGACATACTATATTAAAGGCTAGGAGAGGGTAATGTTCTTGTTTATTCTGTCCATGAGTTTGTCACAACTCCTCCTGAAAATTTATGTTGTATCGGTCATTTAATGACTTACATTGTTTGTTTTCTGGATGTTTTGATTCACCTATGTGAGGGACCACTTGTTAAAAAGAAGACAAACAAAAACCATCACGCATGCCCCTGTGTGTCGTCCCCCCCCCCTTATTATAGTGGAAGTCTCAAGAAACACATTAGAATATAATCATTACTGATGCATGAACTAAATACGTGTGACCATAATTTTACTTCCCTGGAGAGGGTTGGTCAGTTCACTGAAGTAGAGAGGATATGAGTGATTCATTGCTCCTTGCCATCATGCATGTTTTGTTATCAAATCAAATAAAGTGGTATTGCTATATGGGGAGCAAAAGTTAGGACATGTAGTTGCTAAGAGTTTGATATATGGTTATTGCTATGTGATTTATCTGCAATTGTAAATATTTTATTGCTTTTCATCTCTTTTTAACTACAAATGATGTATTGTGAAGTAACAAAACTAGTTTGGTCAATTACTTTGTTCGATAATAAATTTCCTTTCTGGGATTTCTTTCATGGACAGTTGATTTTTCCAATAGTATAAATGGATGTCTGAATTTTTTATTGATAGTTAAATTATCATACATGTTGTGATCCTGTTACTTTTGCCAATGCTGCAGCAACATCTGGTGGTATGGTGAAAGCTGATCAAGTGAAGGTTTCCTGTCTTCTGAATTTTGATAAGTTTTTGAAACACCATCCTGCATGGCAGGAATGAGCTCTGCAGGGAGTTATGCAAAAGTTTTTCATTTTGCTCCTACTTCTCTGCCATAGTCTAAAGCCATGTCATAGTAAATGTATTTGTGCTTTGTTTTTTGACTTGAAACACTTTTTCTGTTTAGAGATGTTTACAGAGATAGTCTGATCAACTATGGATAGCCCTGAGCCCTTTTCTCCCCTAACGAACAAGTCGTGTAATCTTTATGCAGTTTGAACTGGTATTATGAAGAAACTCTAAAGGAAAAGCAATTATGCTGACGTACTCAAATTCTCTTCCTTGACATTTTACATGATCATACCAGTCTTTCAAAGCTGTACATGACTTCAGAGACCACTGTGGCTCATCCTTTATGGTTAGGTTAAAAATGATTATACATGATTGTGTCCTGAAGTCGCCTAGTGTTTTGAGAGGTTATGACAGATCTTCTACATTCTTTACACATTCTTTTTTTCTTTTTACCTTCCTCCCTTCTAGAAAAGCTAGAAAATTATTTGGTGATAGTTAAAGATTTTTAAATGAAGTATCTAGACCAGTGCTGATTCTGGAGCTATGTATTTCTCTAATACAAACCTTGTTTGATGAAAGTATTTGTATATGTGATTAAGATAGTAAATGGAACACTGTGACTGCACCAGACAGTATAAAATCCTAACATGAAATGTTTTCATGATCAGTTATTATAAATTCAGGTTTACTTATTGTAGAAGATTCACACATAAAACATATTTTGAAGTAATTATGCAACTGTTTTTACACCAGCAAAATTCACTGATTTTAATTGAATTACTCCTGGCTTATGCTGGTGTAATTAAAAGTGGAACAAGTCTCATAGACTTCTAGTAGTAAAAAAAAATAATGAGGCACTAAATTGCATGTAGTAATTAGAAAAATAAATGAAACTGTTTTTAGCATGTTGTAAACACTGAGCATACTCCAAGTCTCTAACTTTTTCAAGTGAATAATCCAATATAGCCACTAAAAGTTAATGTGTACCTCTTAACTCTGATTACCAAGAACTTACATATAAAAGAACTTGTATGAAATATGAAGTCAACCAACAATTGGAGACAAACTGGAGATATACAGACCACCTACCCTGAGCTGCAGTTCTACAAGTAGCTAAGCAAGGCTAAAATCTCTTGGTAGCAGGATGTGGCTTCCTTTACTTCCACTGACCTTACTAGTGGCAAGGTGGCCCATTTCTTTTTGGTAGTGAAAGCACTGGTGCTTGCTGAACCTTGAATTGAGGCAATTCACTTTACGAACTCTGAAGAAAACCATCAGTTTTGTTTTATTTCTGTTTTAGTTGCATTTATGGTAGTGAGGTGAATCCGTTCCCTGAAAAGCCCAGTAGTCAGTATCAGTGGTTTCTGGCTTCTGTGCAAAAATGCTTTCCCATTAGCTGGCATTGGAATACATCGCCTTATACAGACCAATTTGGTTTGCTGTCTGTGAAATGACAGCTCTTGCTGAGTTTTGGCTGGTAGTAACTTGCTGCACCCTAGTCATGAGCAGATAACAGCAAAAGTGAGGAGCGTCTGTCTTTCTTAGAAGAAAGATACCCCTGATCAGCTGACTTGCCTCTCTGTGTGGTATTAGCACCTTACTCTTTGGCCATAAATACAAAGCTTTTTAGAGTTTTAAAGCTAATTTTCATTATTTATTTTCTCCTTTTTAAATAAATAAGTATTAATAATAAGTAGTTAAATAAAATGACAGTAGATATGTGGTTCCAACCTTTTGGTAGCCAGAAAACAGGCACGAATCTGTGCGCAGGGAGTCCACATCTTCACGCTTTGTCCAGAAACACTTGCCATGCATCTCCACCACCATGCTCTTGCCCTGGTAGGGCTGCAGGTCTGACACTAATTTCTCACTTTTGCTCTCACACTTCGGAACATTAAAAGGCCAACATAATGAGCACCTGTCTGCATTGTGTGTCCTGGCATTGTTAATTCTAAAAGTGTGGTGCTGGCACCTGGGCTGCTTCTAAGGTGCTGGAGATTTACTATGCCATAATCAATTATTAATTATTCCTTTCTGATGTTGATAGGGTCTGATGAGAGTAGGGTGGATGTGATTCATTGTCCCTTTTGAGGTTGCCAACAAACTATAGAAATATTAAGCATAATTAAACTGCTTAATATTTGAGAGGTGTCTCTAAGAGCATATTCAGGGCCTTTTGCAGGCTGATAGGAATAACAAACCAAGCATGTGGTCCAATTGACACTGGAAAGTGTGTCGTCATTGAAATTCATAGAAAGACTAGTTCTACTGTTCCTTAAAAGAGCGTTGTAAATATATTCATCTAGCTTTTAAAGGTAAATGCATCTCAAAACAGAACTTCAAAGATCTCTAAGTTGGGAAAAAACACTTTTACTTTGAATTTTATTTATTTATTTTTGTATAGTATTTTTTTTCCAGGGCTGCAGATACCTGTATTGCACATGAATTGGAAGATCTATGATGACGATTTTCACAGATTAAGGGAAAATTGGCTCACTTGGTCCAAGGAAAACAATTTAAGTAACGTTCTTTTCAATAAACAGTGGCAAGACGGGAAGTGGTCTGTCTTCATCTATTCTTTTGACCTGGTTGTAGTACTCTGCAGGCTGTGCTTTGCATGCCAAAATAAGTGTATTTTTTTCTAAGTCAGAAAAGAGTTAGATGGCTTTCATTCACTCATAAATATAGAAGCTAACCAGCAAGGAATACACTATGATAAAGATTTTGATCTGGAAAATTTAGATTTGGGCTGCAGTGTCACTTTATCTAGGAAAACAAAAAACACTCAGTAAATCCAGGGGCAGATCCAAAAAAAGAAGGAGGGAATTTAGATACCCACTCTAAAATGAATTTCAATAGCCAAGTCTAAAACTGAAAATCTATAGTTAGCTGCTGTCTAACCATGGGGTTAAGTAGGAAGATGTAGGCTTTTTATTTGTTAAGTTAAAATTTGTTGAGTGGATAGAATTGCACTTGGGAGCTTTTTCAGGACCATCCCAATCTCGACCATGCTGAACAGGTGCAAGCCAGATGAAGTCCAGAAACAATTGTTTTTAGTATATAATTCTAAGAAACTCAATCAGTTGGCCGTCTCAGTGTGTGCCTCATAGATGGTAACTGCAGTAGACTCCTATCAAAGTGTGGCTATTGCCTTAATATCAGACTCCTAAAATAAGTCTGTGTCGTGGTTTTGACCCTGACTACAGTCAAACAAAACACCACAACAATCACTTGCTCACCCTTCCCCCCCTCCCATGGATGGGGGAGAGAATTTAAGGGATAAAGGGAAAAGAGACACGTAGCAGCCGAAACCAGGCTATTCTGTAGAAGAACAATTTACCCTTTTATAGAGTGACTACATGTTTAACAAATTTTTTTTAATACCTTAAAACTTGGGCTCAGTTTCTCCCTCTAGCTGAGCAGGTTCAAATCTTATGTCTTATGCTGTTAGATGCAAGGCTACTCTAGGTGAAAATCACGCTGTCCAGTCTTGCTGTTGAAACTCTGCCAAAACTGAGATTCACTGTGTCAAAGACAGAGAGACACCATAAGTCTGAGGAGGGAGAACATGGCAAGAAAGTTCAAGGCTCTGGTCCCCTATAGAGGTACTGCTTCAGTTCGTGAGTTAGGAGGCTTGGGAATATAGGTAAAGAGCTGGGCTTTCTTTAGCAGTTCTCAAAATGCATTGTAGGCAGTTGCTTGTTGAATATAATCATGTTAGGTAACACACAACTCAAGGCTTCATTGGCTCTTTCTAAAATACCTCATTTTCCCTATGTACTATTTAAGGAACCTGGAAACTGAGTAAGAAATTCTTTATTTCACTCCAAGAATCAGAAACCTAAAAATTATCTCCTTCTGGCAGTTAACTTTTAAACACTGAAATTTCTTCCTGGTCATGGTCTTGTTGCTGATGGATGTCATCAAACTTAAAAATACCAGACTGCCAGATCTTTTTTGAGGATTATATTTTTTTCTTGGATAGTCACAGATTCTGTTGAAAGAGCACAACGAAGACCCCAGGATTTAAATCCTGACCTGAATTTGTTTGAAGGCCAGTCTTTAAATTAGCATGATCATTGATGAAAACAGTACTGTTTCGTTTGTACAACACCTTACATACCATCCATAAATTGATGGTGCTTGTAGGTCACACAAATATCCAGAAAGTACTGTAGTACAATGTACCCACACTATTTATCCATGAATCATTTAACCTGCAGCTCTTTAGTATGGTTCTTTCTTGGCTTGTATTATCTGTTACCTTTCCTGAGCAAAGATTATTAATATTATTGAATGTAGCCCAACAGTATGCTAGCACTGAGATATTGGTGATTCCTTTTTGAGACTTTCTCTAGTATGGACATAGTGAATTTATTTTATTTAATATTATTATTTTATGGTATTTTAATACACTTTGTCAGTTCTCAGAGTGTATTTTATTAACTTGATAGAATGCATGGTTTAGGTTTTTTGGAGAGCTATATATGCATGACATATTTTTGCATCGTAGCTACTTTTCTTTTTCCTTTTGTTGTCCCTAAATATTATGTATGTTGGTTCTGCTTCTGTACTGGTTTGCTGTTTGTAACCTGTCTACAAGGGAAGGGGTGAGGGAGTATTGTCACTTGCTTGTGGACATGTCTTGGGTAAATGCAGTAAGATCTTACAGAAAGATTTAGAAGATCTAAATATTGTATTATTTACTATTTTTACAATCAGCTCTCATAGCTATAATACTCTTTCCTGTTTGCCTCTGTAAAAGGGAACAAGAAGCAGTAATTAGTATAGAAAGATTTAGTAACAGGAGACAAACAAGATCGGAAGCAGCTTCCACAAATAGGAGATGGTTTTCCTCCCTCACTTTTAAAGAATTTTCCGTGGAGGTTACTTTCATTAGGTGGGAATCACCCTGCATCAAGCAATATTGGCTGAGAAATTAACAGATGAAGAAAATTAAACATGTAGGTTCCAAATCCTGAAATCCTTAAATGCAGACTGCTAACCCCCCCCCACCAGACACACACAACATGCACACGCACGCACACCTTGCCTTCTACAAGCTATTCTCACCAACTCAGTGTTACCTGGGAAGCTGTGGCTTGTGAGAAACAGACAGCAAATGGAAGGCAGGAATTCAGTGCTACAAAAGCCATGTTTTCCCTGGCTTTACTAGAGAAGGTAAATCTATTTGAAGGTATTGAGCTTGATAAAAATTCCTCCTGCAAAACTTTTGTGAGGACTACTACATTGATACAAAAATATTGTACCATTTTGAAAGACAGGTTTCTTCTAGGTTCCCCAGGAAAGGAAACCTGCTTGGTTTGGGAGTATGATTTCGAGACAAGCAGTCACTGAGCATCAGACCATTAATAATCAGAGTTTTGCTTTAAAGGGTTTAAATGACTGCTTCAGATCTGCTCACAAGAAAAACTACAGTTCCACACAAGGGCATTCAGCCACTAAATTATGCTGAGCCATTTGAAAAATTATTGTTCAATAATTTGCATGATCTTTGAGGAGAGTTTATGTAGTTTTAAGTAGTAATGCAAGGATACAGTACTTCCCTCTGCTATTTCAGACTTGCTGATATGGCTATCGTTGCTGACAGCTTGACATGATGTTAGTTATTTTAAGTGTCAGATGAGAGTGGCTGATGCCATGGTACTGTAGTGCTCACATTTGTTGGAAACTTAGATGGTGATTTTTTTAAAAAAGGCCTAAAACTCCCCAACAACCCAGCTGCTTAAGCCTCTGACTGCCTAGGCTTTTCTGTGCTGGATGTATAATTTGAGTGAGCAGTAGTGAACATGCCTGAGGTGTTAAGAGAATGATGCTTTTTCTGTAGGCATGAATACTCTTAAATAAAACAGGAACACCTTCCTGTCATTTGTTGTCTTCCAGAAAGATGTTTTAAAAGGAAACGGAAGCCAATTAGCCCGGAAGTTTAACCTCCTTCAGCTTAGCTTCTTTTATGGGAGCTTTTTAACCTTTTAAATAAATCATTTTCTTTCTTTTCTCCCCTCGTGTTTGAATCAGTTACTAGCATTTCTCATGCTGGGCCCAAGGAGCAGGCTGCTTAAATTCAAGAATGATTTTGAGGGGATAAAGTGTACAAGATTTTGAATTCTTGGCATAAGTCCCTGGCAGACAGCCAGGAAACCTCAGAGGAATAGGGCTAATGAAGGGAGGGTAAAGGAGATCTGGAGAGTGTGGCTGGTAATGCAGTATTCATTTAATTGGGAGCAGGTATCGGTGCAAACTTCTCCATTTTAATTGGAAAGAGAAGGGGGGTGTTAAGGAAGATGGAGAAAAATAAGAATGCATAAAGTTTTCAAGCTGAGGAGCCAAAGGCAGGCCTGTATATGGCAGAGAAAGAACTCAATTTAGGGCAATTTGCTCTGCAAGCTGGGCTGCAATCTCCCCTGGGGATAGGGATGAGGAAGAAAATGAAACCAAAAGAGAACTTGATAAAATCACCTAGCACAGACAATCTCAGTAGAATAGGTTTTACTGAGTTAAATCTGCCCCAATCAATGTGATTCTTTTCATATAAGTTACAAATAAAAAGCCACAAGATTACAATAAAAATCGAGGATGTACTGCTGCTGATGTAGCACATGGGAGTCTTAAGGACTTGTTGTGGAATACAGGTTTTTTGCAGCCATCATGTTTGTTTTTTTCTTTTTACCTAGCTAGGAGAAAAAAACCCCTCATCTCTGCCTCCTCTCTAAACTTTTATTATCTTTAAACGAAGGTTAGTGGTAATGTGTGAACCTTACAGAGCTTAGTTTTCAATGCACTGCAAAGCTGAATATGCTTTAGTCCTGAAAGCTGCTAAACCTGAGCTCAACCTTGATTTCTTGTTAAAAGAACAGAAGCTTTTTCAGATACTCTTTTTGCCTTTATACATGACAGAAGTTAGACAAAGGAAAAGATACTTCTCACCACTGTCCACCGGTTCCTACAGCTGGGCATATGTAAAGATGAGAGTAAACGCCTGCATTTTCATGATGCATGAGAAAGGCATTATTTTGTTGTTTTCTATACTTATAGGTATGCAGTGTCTTTCTCAGTACAGATGCTAAAAGAGTTGCTCTACCAAGTGCTGAACAGCTGTTCTACATCTGAGGGCAAGCCCGAGCGTATTTTCCTTTTGTCCTAAGTAGTGAGTTAACTTAAATATTTTGTGTTTAAGGACCTCCTTGGAAATGGTAGTGGTATGAGCTGTGAGTGTCTGAGATGGGCAGCTGCTCTTTTGTCTGCACTGTCACAGAGCTGAGAAAGATGAAGTGGTTCCTACAGGGTCATTAGCTGGGGCAGGGGGGAGCGGTTTGTACCAGAAGAGAGATCACATGAGATACACAGCTCTGAGTGTTTGGAGGAAAGAGCAGGAACTGGGGTTGGAAAAATATAGGACTAGGCAGCAACAGGGTGATGACTTGCAGTTGCAAGGGATCAGCTGAGATCTGGAGCTGAAATGTTTTTCATTGTCGCACTGCTGCAGCACTAATTTTCTCTGATAAACACTCTTCTTGATGATTGTCTACACTGGTAAAGGGAAAGACATAAATAAAGGGTATAAACAGGAATAGCATTGCTACCTGAAACGTGCACAGCCCCTGGACTTTGTGGGTATTGCTGGTTTTGGCTTTGTTTCCTAAGGATGCTTTCCATTAGCCCACTGCTGAATAGTCTGTCCAGCCATTGGACATTTTGATGGAGGACTGGAAACCTTAAAAGTTGCCAGTTTCTACAAGTTTTGTGAAAACAGACAGCTAAGTAGAGAGACTCAACCTGAACGTGTCTGTTGAGGCGGTTACAGCTCACTCTTATTCCTCAAGGCAATGGCCAGCGCGAGCCAGTCAGCAGAAACTGAGCCCTACGTGGGCTGTGGCTTCATGGGCAGCAGGGCAGGGCAAAGACAAGGAACTGATGGCAAAGAGATGGCACTAGGCAGGAAAAGGCTGGGCTGGGAACTGCTCTCTGCTTTGAGGACAGCGATGTTAAGGAGACACTGGCCGACTGTGAAACTTCATAGAC
Organism: Pterocles gutturalis; assembly: GCF_000699245.1. Taxonomy (NCBI): domain Eukaryota; kingdom Metazoa; phylum Chordata; class Aves; order Pterocliformes; family Pteroclidae; genus Pterocles; species Pterocles gutturalis. Next base: position 77,636 of record NW_010143498.1, read on the forward strand.
AACATGCTTAGCTTTGCTTGCCTGGAGCTGCCTTACACACTGATTTCCAAAGCCATCGTATGCCAAGCTATGTTTCTGTATCTGTATGAATATGTGCACGCGGCTTTGAGTTGTGGCTGAATTGGATAAGGAGATTTTGTCACAACAATAAAGAATGACAATGGAATTAAGGGGATTTTCAAAAGAAGAAATAAAGCATTTTTGAATCTAATATATGTATATGGTTATGAAAGCTTAAAAGATCAAATGGAAACAAAACATTTGTATCTTTTATGTATGAATTTCATATAGGTCCAGCCAAATGTACACAGAGAACTTAGGTGTAGAAATTTATATGATGGTGCATATAAAACAGTATATTTCAGTACTAAAAGGGCTATATTCCAACAGAGTGTAAAGTTCTTGCTGAAAAGTGTGTACACAAGTATGTATGTGTCAATAGCCTTTGTGTAGATATATAAAGTTTAGGTAAATAAATTTTATATTGCATTGAGTATTCAAATATTATTTCCTTTCTATTTCTTTTAAAAAATCTAAACTCTCAGGCAATATGAACACTCTCCTTTCAGCACTTGGATTATACTGTGACATTTGCAGGGATATTTAAAGGAACTAATACATCATACATAGCCAAAAAGATTAAAGTTACAGAAGAAAGATGGGAGGGAAATCCTATATTCTGTTCATGATGATATAAGTAACAGTGGAAAGGATTTTATTCCCTTATGATTGTATTACTTAAAAAATCACAATTAATGATACTAATAGTAGGCTAGATTCTGATTTTCTGTAAATTACTGTAAAAGCTCTGTCAGAGCTACGTCTGTCTGATCAGCTACGTTGATATGATCTGACATGCTGTCTCTTTTTAAACACAGCATCTAATGAAAAGACTGGGAGCAAAATTCTTGTCTTGGAGACAGCAAAGAAACTTTCCTCAAGTCTCATTTCACTGGTGTAAGTGAAAGGAAAATTTGACCAAAGGCTTACTAAGTAGTAATTATGGAAAATAATTTTGACATAAACTAAAAGATAGTCATATAGCTGCATTTCCCAACATATGTGGAAGGTTTTAAAACTAATTGGAATTTTCTGAGAGACAAATTCTGAAATTCCGTCCCTGCCTTTCTTTTATATTAACAGACTGTATAGTTCACTAACTGAAAACTTCCATCACAGATACAAAATATTTTACTCCTTTTAGTATCTGCAAAGTACCTGTGTAACGCCTTTCAGTTCTGTGAACTGAAGAGGGACTTTGAAGATAAATTTGGTGTCTGTTCTCTTATGAAAGAGATGCTGGTAGTGGAATATTTTTTTAAGCAGATCTCACACTTTTTGCCTTGTTTTGTTTTGCTTTGCACATATGCAGTTTAGTTTAACAGCACAAAATTCTGTCCATAATTACAGAAAGACTTTTCTCTGCTCTTTTTTTATTATATTGACATCTCTCTCAGCTTTAGAATCTCCCTCTAATTTGTTGCACTGTTTATTGACTGTTCTCTCCTTCCAAATGAGGAGATGGAAATTAAGGGCTTCCTTCTTCGTTTGGACAGTATGCATTCTTTCTGATCTCTTAGGTCAATTTCTGAATTAGTAGAAATTGTATCCCACTGAGTCTAAGGTGCTTTATCAACTCACGTATCATTCCTGTTGTTGGTAGGACTTTTATCTTAACACTACTACCATCCAGAATAGGATTTGCTAGCCATATTTACAGGTTTATATAAATTTGCTTTTTATATAACTACATATGATTGTATCGACATGCAAATGATTGCTTTTCCTGTGGGTGATTTTCCATATGAATCTTCCTGTTGTGGGTGTGAATGAGCCTCTTTGCTTTAGCATTACCCATCTGGTGCATCTATGCCCATGCCTGTTCAATGGACAGAACACATGGTAAAAGGGGAACACATGGTAAATGCAGCTTGGGTTTAAACCATGTCCTACCCTTTCTTGGTCTTGCATTTATCCTGCAAAGCTTTTTCTGGATTGTTTTAAGTCTTCTTTTGCCTGTGTGTCTCTCTCTTCTCCCTCCTCCTCCCCCCCCCATAAAATTTTTATTCCTTTCATGGTTTCCTTGATGGATTTCTCAAACTGCCTCATTGATGGTGGGAAGTTCTGCCTTTATCAGATGGTAATACTAGAAGTCTTTATTGTAAATTATCTTTGGAGAATACTCGTGAATCTTAATCCCATTAAGAGAGGCAGAAGAGGTAGATTTGTTAGATCTGTCTCAGATCTGAGTAGCTTTGAGCATTTGGGTGGTGCCTAACCCTGCCTTTTTCTTCCAGTGACAAAAAAGGGTGTCTTACAGCTCAGACAAGTAAGAGATCAAGCCCCCATGCACAGCCTTGCAAAGGCAGTTTCTGTAATGTCATCTTATTTTTCACATTCTTTGAACTTCTGTCCTCAAGGGGGTGAGAAGTACAGAGAGTCTCATGAGACCTACTTTTGAATTTCCTTCTGGCTGTGATACAGTTTGATGAGGAGGCAGAGGACAAGAAAAGCTTGGGCCTGTTGCTTCACCAAATAAATGTTCCTTTTCATTTTCAAAATATAGCACTTTTTTTCATGGTCTTCCATTTCTAGAATATCCTCTGCTTCATATTAGGGACTGCTTATGTTGCATGGAGCCCTAGACATTTGTTCTGATTTGCCAGTTTTATCTGTGCCTTCAGTCACAGCTGGCCGTGGGAAGTTACTCTGACAGCTTTGCCCACACCTTTATTATTTCTGTTAAGATGTGTAAGTTTACATTTCATCTCTCTCCTGGAGTCCTATGAAGCAGTTTTCTTTTTTTTTTTTCTTTTTTTTTTTTTTTAAATTTATACCTTCAGCTACTTAGGCAACTTACTAGCTGCTGGCAAACGAGGTATCAGAGCTCATACAGATCACATTTTTTCCTTTGATTGGTAACAAGATGAGTAGTTCAGACTGCTGTTCTTCCTCCTTTGTATTTTGATCTGGCACTTCAGGCAGGATGCTTATCCATATACATCGAAGTCACAAAGCAGCCAGTCTACTGAAGACACTTACCATTTGACATCTTCAATTGCTCTTGCTTTGCAGAATAAAACTCAGCAGGTCCCTCCAAATCTTGATCCAAGACTTCAGGGTTCTTTTCAGCTTGTCAGATTCTATTCATGCTCCTACTCTTGAATGCCTAGACAGAAATTAAGTACATTGACAACTTCAGTGCAAATGAAACGCTACAACTATAGCTTCTATTCATTTGGTGCCTCCTAATCAGTATCTTTGAAGGTGTGCCAGAAGCTGTGACTCTGTCTTTACTGACTCATTCCTCCCTGTCCAAGTTTGAGTTATTTAGCAAAGCAAATGAGACACTGTCAGGATACTGTGTGCCATGAATTTTTGTAATTGCTGATTTCTCACCGTCTTAATCTAGGAAATGTTGTATTCTGTCATAAGTATCTGGTGCAGCAGGTGGTGGCTTCTCTTTTGATTTTGAGGGGCAGAGAGACCTCTCCATGTTTTGGGATGAAAAGGTTTTATGACAGCTACAAAACCACCACCAACAGGAAAGAATAGAAGCTCAACTGGGCCTTATGAAAGCTGAAAGTCTTAATTTACTTGTTTACCCATCTTGCATAAGGAGACAGTGAGTGTGCAAGAATGGTTTAAGTGGCACCAAATTAACTTATCAATGTTTTATCTGCTAGAAGATCCACTCGGATGGCTTAAGCCATTTCAGCAAACTGGATTGTGAGTGGGAAATTTGGGACCATATTCTTGAAGTGATTTTCTGCAATATGGGGTGATTCAGTGTTGTTCCTGCAATCCAGGGGGGAAAAATGCCAAAGACCTTGAGAATGGTACCTTCCAAGGCCAATCTATTTTTGGGTCTCTACTCGGAAAGAGTTGTTAGATAACTTTTTGTACTAGGGCTTGCAATTGTCAGAGCCAAGATACCTGCTGCGGCTTGGTTAAGCTCTCCAAGATTATCTCAACAGCATATTTGAGGGAAGTTCTCATTTTGTTGTCTGTAGTATTGTCGTATGGACTTCTGTCTGTGACCTTTGGTTTAAACACTTGTCCATTCCTATTTTTCCTTTTGTTTCTGTCTTCCTCTGATGATCTGTGGGAGTTACAAGATGCTCCAATATGACAGTAGGAATGTGCAGACTAACAATACTTTACAGAAAAAGCAATTGTGCTTAGCAATAGCTGGATATTCTTTGAAATATACTGCCCCAAGATGCATCAAAACCCACTCCCCTTGCTCACTTCATTGGAGTCCTGCTATTATTTTATATGAAAGAAACAGAGATACATTCTACTTCTTTATTTCTCATGTACTACACACGGAAGTGGAGAGCAGGTGTGCTTATATGGTAATGGACAGGCTTAAAAATTAGCTACGTGTGCTTTCAGCCACATGTGCATACAGACAACGTGTTTTGCAAAATACCCTTAAAATTAAATATGTTGTCTACACATTGTTTGCATAAATGGTAAGCTGTTAGATCTTAGACTTACCCTGCTTTCAGAAGGCTTCTCCTAACCAAAGGGACTTCTGGATTCATAATCCATTCTTCTGCTATTAGAAACAACTGGAATATTTAATTCTTTCTATAAGTTGAAAAAGACTGGTCTTATTGGATCACTGCTGTCAGAACTTCATTCCATGTGAGATTTTTTTTCCCCAGTTTCCACCTTAACACTATTTACAGCCAGTGCATTTTTCTTTGCTGTCGTACCTTCATCTTAGGTGCTTCTTTGTCTTGCCAGGTATATTCCTTCCTTATGAGACCAGTCATTGCCCTTCAGACTCCTTTGCACTACTTAAAAATGTCAGTTATAGTTTTCTCTCATAAGATCCATACTATTTTGATCAAGCTAGTAGCTGTTCTCAGCAACTCTGTTATCTCAGACCCATCTTGCTTAAATATACATGACTAGAACCGAATGTTCTATTCCAGAACATGGTCCAGTTAACTCACCAGTGCCTTTTGTATATTGGGTTAGTGTTTAGTTTGTTGGGGTTTTGTTTTTGGTTTTGTGTTGTTTTTTTTTTTTTTTTCTTTCTTTCTTAGAAGTGTTGTACTGCTCCTCATTGCTATTGTTCAAAAAATTACAATGTATTTTTCTTCCTATGTTGTTACCATCTGATGAGCTACAAATTTAATGCAGAAAATTCTTATTAATCTGTTAGTGATTGACCTTGCACTCTGAACAGTTAAATGTCACCCCATTTCCATTATTCCAATCCTAGAGATCTTCTGTTTTTTCTTGCATGATATTATAATTCTTTGTATTGAAAAATACTTCCCAACATTGTAATCTGCATATTTCATCAAGCAGTTCTATTTTTTTTTCTGATTAAACAAGATGGGTCTCAAGAACGAGCCATGAAAAATTTTAGCAGTAGCCTTCCAAACAAGGGATAAATCTGTTACTATAACCTGTTTCTGTCTTGTATAACAAGTTACTTTCTCCCTGTACAGCTTTTATTCTAATTCCCATCTTCTCGAACTTTATCAGTAATTTGCAGTGGCACTCTGCCAGTTTCTTCACTAGTCTGGATGAGAGAGATCTACTCTCTTTTTTTGTCCAGAAAAATCAGGTATCTTAACAAATATAGCTGTCGATTTAAGAGTGCATTAGCTACCCTTGGTAGCTGACTATATTTTATTCTATATTCCATTTTCTAAATTTTTTCTGATCCTTGTATACTATAGAGATTTTCTTCTTAAACACAGGGTAGGGGGGAGAGCAGGAGGAATAATCCCTGATATGACTCAGGTACTTTCAAGTACTTTAAGTATACTTACATTTTACAATATAAATATCCTGAAGATCCCAACTACATAAACTTCACTGTAATGTCTAAGTTAGAAGCCTAGTCAGCCAAGATACCTTTGAGGCAATGGAGAGGAATAGATGACTCCAGAACATTATTTCAGTGTTTAAGCAGTAATGATTAAAGCTCCATCAAGACAAGAGTGTGCTGTATTAAGTTTTGTATAAACTTGCTCTTATGAGATTTTTCAGTGGTCTTCTCAAGAGTGATTTTCCAGCACAATTACAGTTCCAGATTTATCAGTTCCAGTAGTCTTCCAGAATGTCCTATGGCATTTTACCTTCCTAACACACCTGTAAGCCATCTACCAAAGATCAATCATCAGACATTCAGATAGTTTTGACTTAGCACCAGACCCTTTCCTGTAAATGGTTGGAAGGGACTCATATTCTATACTTTTAGGCCTCAAAATTTAATTTTTGAAATTTAGGGTAAAATAATTTTTGAGAGAGGGTGATTCAACCCATTCGCTTAAGCCTGGATAACATTCCTTTGGGGAAGTGCTATTAACTGTATGGAGACTCTAGCAAGCATCTTACATCTAATACTACTCACAAGTTTCGAGTTAGTTGGGATAATTCTTGGCATTTGAGTTCAGAATTTCAGTTCTGATAATCCATTCTCATTTAATCATTCAAATCATACAGTCACTGACTCTGGAAACTGTCAACTACAGCTGAACTTGCTTCAGTTGAATCACACCTGGCATGTCCCAAACATGACATTTTAACATCAAATAATTTCTGATTTTTTTTTTTTTGTAACAGAAACTTTCAGTTTATAAAATTATAAAATTGTGGGTTTTGCTTTTTTTTTTTTTTTTTGGAAAGTGATATTGCCAAGAAAGATGTCCATAGAATTGTCTTATTGGTTTTTTCCCATATATGTTAAGAAAATACTATTTTTAAGAAAATGTGTATTTCTTTCTGTTGTCCATAAAATCATAATGTAGTGAATTAAAGTTAAATGTTGTTATAATCACATGTAATAGTGATACAGTAAACAATAATAGCTTAACATAGTTTTCCCTATGTAATTTTTCTCTACGTAATTTTTCTTTACCTGTTTTCCCAGGTAATTTTTAAACAATTTTAGATCTTTCAGATCACTTTAACACTGAGAAAACTCTGTTTCCTACCTTAAAGGAGAAAATAATCTCTGATTAAATCTCTGATTAATCTCTGCATTTAAGTGAAGTTTCTTAAAAATTATTCCAAATATGGGACATAAAATCACCCCATTTCATCAATGTTAACAAGTTTTACTCTAAAGAAAATTTCAGTTAAGCTTTTTTAGGGCCTCTTTAGCACTGAAGCTTTCCAGCAAGCCAGTTTATTACAACCACAAAGCAAATTCCAAATTAGGGAGCAAGTATTCCACCAAACTGGGAAAACGTATTTTACCATATACCCTGGGATTTAGGTAAAACCCATAAGAATTATTTATCTAACCATTTAAATTTAGTAAGATTTTCCTATAAGGGACTTGTCCATGCCCAGATGTTGGTTGATATTAATTTTAGCAAGTTCTTCACAAAGTTACACTTGAACAGAATTCTCAAAAAAGATATTAGCAGCAGTAACTGCTTGCTTGAGGAAGGAAAATAGATTATGCAGAAATTATTTAGAATATTATAACTTTTCCAAGGTGGTGGGGTGGGAGGATATTTGCTGCTTACTAATAGGACTATTCATGTTATGCAAGAATCCAGGTAGAGACTCAAGTTTTGTTTCTCAGAACATCTTTCTCATCCATTCTTGTGACAGTTTCTGGTTAGTGAAGGGTATGTGTTGCAGGGATGTGTGTTTGTGTGGTGTTTGTCAAGTTTTTAAATATGGGAATCTGTGATTGGTCTCCATAAATTCTAATAGATAATGAGTGAACTTGTTAGGCACAGAAATATATCTGTCATCTTTGGGTTACTATGTTATCATCCTCAGAGTCCCAAGCACTCACTCAGTGCATTTGTTTGACAAAAGTTATACTGAATTTTGTGTCAGTCTTTCTCTGGCTTAAAAAATAGCAGGATGTAATCAGATTTTTTGTGGCGTATCTGTGTGCAGCAGTTTAAGATACTACTGTCTCAACTGTTCCTCCCTGTCTTCGACCTCCTCCTTTCCCTCTCAATATCATAGAATGGCCTGTGTTGAAAAGGACCTTAAAGACCATCTAGTTTCAACCCCCCTGCTGTGGGCAGGGTTGCCAACCACTAGAGCAGGCTGCCCAGGGCCCCATCCAGCCTGGCTTTGAACCCCTCCAGGGATGGGGCATCCACAGCTTCTCTGGGTAGCCTGGGCCAGTGCCTCACCACCCTCACAGTGAAAAATTTCCGCCTAATGTCCAACCTAAATCTCCCCTCTCTTAGTTTAAAACCATTCCCCCTTGTCCCGTCACTGTCACTCCCCCTCCTGTTTATAGGCTCCCTTCAGGTACTGGAAGGCCGCAATGAGGTCTCCCCGGAGCCTTCTTTTCTCCAAGCTAAACAAGCCCAGTTCCCTCAACCTTTCCTCACAGGAGAGGTGCTCCAGCCCTCTGATCATCTTAGTGGCCCTCCTCTGCACCCGCTCCAAGAGCTCCACGTCCTTCCTGTGCTGGGGACCCCAGGCCTGGACACAGTACTCCAGATGGGGCCTCACAAGAGCCGAGTAGAGGGGGAGAATCCCCTCCCTCTCCCTGCTGGCCACCCCTTTTATTCCATCCCCTTACAGCTACTTCTCTCCCTTCCTCCCTTCAAGGTAGCACTGTGTTAATGAATTGTTCCATGATTCCCGTCTGCTTCGGTGTAAAATCTGCTGGTTTATGTTAAATTGCTTCTCAAGTTGACTGGGTAACTGTGTCTGAACTTGTACAAATGGAACAATCCAACAGGTGTGGTGAAACACAGGCTAATCTCTAGCCCACTTTTCAGGTGATTTGCTTGGGATATGGGCATCACAGTTTTGAAACCTGATTCTGCCACTGTCCTGCTTCCATGTAAATTCCTGGCCTGCTCCCAGCTTTGCTGTCCTGGGTGAAAGAAGCCTGCGTTCTCTGAAAAAAACATAAAGGTCACTTTATAGCCTGAGACTGAGACAACTGTTGATGTCCAGGGCAGCAGAAGAAGGCAGTGTCAGTCCGCAGCCCCTTCCAATTTCCAGTCCTGTGCTTTTATCATTAGACATTTTTTGCCTGACAGTTACGGCTTAGTTTTGACCTTGGGTCACTGACATCAGTAGAAGACAGATAGGCAAAATCAAGCCTTGATGGTTGTTCACCATTTTTTTTGTCATTCTGTGGTCAGTTATATGAATCATACAGGGAAAAAAAGTTTCCCCTGTTTGCTGAGAAAAGTATGGAATACACGAAAAGGTGAATTTTAAGACTGGCTGATGAATTATAAGGATCTAAAATTTCAAGCCATGGGGTACACTTCTTTCTATTAAATATTTTTTCCTTTAATAAATGGATTAAGTTAAAATTTGCTGATAGACTCAGCCATAATTGCTTAAATATGTTTCTGTTAAAAAGATCTTAAATTTTGTCTTGATCAGATTGTAGTAAAACAATCCTGCTGTCACTTAAAAGTATTGCTAAATTTCTACAACTCTGAAGTTCTATTAAACTTTCCCTTGGAAGAAATATAACATGACAGCTGTAATTTATCTCTATGGTATAGATTTAGCATATTTAAGATATAGAATACAGGACCATATTAATAAATATTGTAGTTTTAAACCCTGCTAGTGGCAACAAATACCACACAGCTGCTCACTCACCCTTCCCCCTCCCAAGGTTAGGGGAGAGAATTAAAGGGGTAAAAGCAGAAGAGACTCATGGGTTGGGATAAGAACAATTTAATAACTAAACTACTATAGTATTGAAAATAATAATAATTATAACAATAGTTATAATAGTAATATATGCAAATATGCAAATGAGTGATACAGTGATACTGCTCACCACCTGATGACCAGGGCTCAGCCTGTTCCCGGCTAACAATCCCAGAGCAGAGAGAGTTCTGAAACCACAAACCCAGAAATGAGATAAGAGCCTGTGTCTGAGAGACTGAGAGCTGACCGAGAGAGCGAGACAACCCTGAGAGAGGGGCAACCCAGAGGGAGACAGAGGGAGCTTCCAGACAGAGCCTCATCTATATACTGAGCATGACATGCTTGATATGGAGTATGTCATTGGCCAATTTGGGTCTCAGTCCCAAACCTGAGGTCAAATCCTGGGCTGGTAATTGGGGCTGTGCTCTCTCCCGGCTTCTCCTGCCCCTGCAGACACTGGCCCAGCGGAGAAGCGAATGTACTTGCTTGTCCTGGCAGCAACTACAAACATCAGTATGTTATCAGCCTTCTTCTCAGCACAAATCCAAAACATAGCCTCACATTAGCTACTGTGAAGAACATTATCTCTGTCCCAGATGAAATCAGGACAATAAATTAGACAGAAGAAGAAAACAAGATATTGTTAGGTCAGGAAAGTGTAAACAGGAAGAAGCAAAAGAGGACTGAATAAAAAAAAAAAAAAACAAAATTAGTCCCATGAAAAAACCCCGAACAAATCGGTCCCCACCCACACCTCCGTAGTAATCCTCTATAATAGTTTAATGGAAAAGGGCTAAATTTAAAGTATGCTTGGGAGAGTGCTGGAGACACTCTGGAAGCTAAGAATGCACAGTAAGATAATAATGGTAATGCCTGGGAACTTGTGACTTCTTTTACAAGTAGTGGTTTATACTTTGGTACAGTGAAACCACAGAGAAGTGATGCATAGCCCACACTTCCTCATATAGCTCCATAAATAAGCACAGTATCTTTTGTTGCAAATCCTCAGCTCTGTACACTTTTTTTTTTTTTTTTTGGGTGTCTGGGCTCTCACCATCACAGCCCTTGATTAAATGACAGGTTTTTGTTTTCATTGTCTTACCTTCTTTCCCATTCAGTTCTTGACAGCCTTCCCTCTCAGCTGAATACTGTTATCACTTCTTTATTCTAATCCTCTCCCTAGCTGCCTATATTATCACCCCTCTGTTTCAGAACTTGGATACTTACCCTTTAATCCATTAATTGGCTTTTTGCCCTCAGATCTCTTTGCCTCCTCTGAGTGCAACCTGACTCTCCTACCCACTGCACACCCTGACTGTTCTCTGCCCATCCCTCCTGGCTCTCCCTACATTTTGGTGCTAGTTTCTCTTCTTTCCAGATAATCTTGTTCTTTATTTCTTTTCACAAAGGAGAGCTCTCTAGTTCAATATCACTTTCAGTGTTGTTCTGTTTCCTCCCTGTGTTTACGTATTGCCTTTCTTCATTGCTTTTCAACAAGGGTAGATGTATATAGCAGGAATAATCTCTGCAGCAGGTATCCATGTTGCCCATAGAATAGGTCCATTTCCTTATCGGGGTTCAAAAGTGTTGGTCAACTTAATAAAATGTGTGTTGTTACACAGCAAACGTATTCAGTTAAACAAGATTATCTTTTGATTGAGTTAGGTTCTATTGCTGTTTGCATGCAGTGCAAGTGTACATTTCTTAACTTTTTTTGAAGTCATGTACTCTTTGTGTGTAAAATCTGTTTGTATTAAAAGGAAATACTTTATCTGGTGGCACTGTTTAGCCTGGGAATAATATTGCTGTATTTTAAGAAATCCTGCCTACGTTGATTTTTATTTTTTCGTTAGTCAACATTTGAAAAGATAGACTATACTGCAAAGAGGGATGTTAGCCTTTTTGTTTTGTTATCTCTGATGTTTTCTTTATGTGGTATGTATGAACACACACATTTGATATTTAGCAAAATAGGGAAAATTATCCTGGTGCTAATGTACACAGAGCTATTACACCCAGTCATGGTTAATAGCACTAAATGGATTTAGAGTGAGGAGTCTAGACTGCAATCCTGTCAGCATCTGCCCCTTCCCAGTAATTTATTTGGGTTTTGCACCTGCAGATGCTGAACTGGGACTGCATTCATACAGATTTTTTTATTTGGATAGCAGGCACTGAAATAGCAACATTTAAGAAGAGCACTAAATAAAAGTGTCTGTGTTACCATTAACTTTCCCTCCTTTGTTGTCAATATTGAAAACAATAGAAACCTGATTATCCAGGCTCTTACCATGAGGATCTCCTTCTCTAATTAACTCCCTAATCTATTGACACCCTGATTATTAGACATACCTTGTGCTGCCTGGTGTGTTTCAATGGTTGGAAAGCTTTCATAAAATATTTCAGTTTTAGGTCATTCATTGGCACAGTGTATCTTTCATATTCCGTGCAAACATAGTGACGGTCCTTTCCTGTGTGTGATGTAATCTCCATGCTCTGGAGCATTACAAGCCTTTCTGAAAAGGTAGTAGTTATGCAGGGGCTATGCGAATGGCAAAACTGGAAAGGTAATCACACAGAGGTGAGTAAAAGTCCCCTCTTTGCCTGCCTCTCTGTTCCTATGCCCCCTGCATGTGATAAGTCACAGCTGACAATAATTTTTCCTCCAGTTTTAGTGATGTGCATATATACCTACAGGCATCTCCAAAGGTGAAAGGTTCTAACCCATTGTACTATGCAGCCATGGCAATGGGAGTTTGGTTACAACTTGTAGAACAAAAAGGTTTTCCTTCAGAGCCTTGTATACTCAGGCTTGTTTGTATGAGAGAGAGGTATGTCTCAAATTCTTTGATAACTAATATAGGAAAAAGAAATTAAATTCCCCTCCACTCATAATAGTTTCTTCAAAACCAGAAGACGCCTAACTCAGGGAATCAAACCAGCATACCCAGGCAGATATTTTCCTTCTTTTCACTTGGAATAGTTGCAGTCCTGTGGGAAATGGAGAATGAAAACAAGTTTAAAAGCCTTCTCATCAGAAATCCTGCACCTAACTCTTGGCTGTATATGTTTATAGTCTCAAACATACCCCATTGCTTATTTGAGTAATGTTTTTGTTTTGTTAAATGATAGACCCCTTATTGGTTTTTTTTCAAATATTCTTGGTAGTGGACTATTTGCTTCTTTGCTTCATTCTATCAAGTATCAGCATTTGGAGTTCTTTCGTAAGAGGGTGCTTTTTAGTTGTACAAGTGGAAGTCTGTCATCAATATATAATCTTGTAAAGATCTATGATGTGCCTCTTGTCCTACACCTGGAAATATGCATTGGTGTGGTAGCTTTCAAACAGTTCCACATCAGTGTGTAGACACTTTTCAACATGTTCAGCCTGGATCTGTCATTCATGCATGTGTGTGCAGTTCACTAATGGAGGTGGTGGCCTTTTTGTGGTCTGGGAAGTCTGTATTTGGTATGCATGGAGCCTTGCACTAGTCCTGCTTATGTGTGGAGATAAAGGCAGGGATCCATCTTTCTCCAGAATCTCCTTCCTTTATTGACAGGAGTCTACGTATTTTTAACATCAGAAGGCAGAGCACTGTAAAAACTATGTACCAGCTCTGTAGCGCAAAAGAGACAGCAAAGCAGAAAAGAGGAAGAGAGTAGGAAAAAATATGTACAGTAGAAAACCTTTCTCCACTGCATGCAATATTTTATTTCAATATATAGTAACCTTAAGTTACCATTGCTAAAAGCTTTGTAAAGACACAAGTGTTTTTCATTAAACAAATTGATAATCTTTGAAATATGTAACCTTCCCCCCCCCACCCCTAGCTGCTACCTATAGCAGCTTGTATAATTCAAGACTAATTTTTTACCTAGTTCTCCATAATGCTATTTATTTCTTGCCCATTCTTTCCTTCTTTTGAAACTATTTCTGAATTTCATGGGCTTCTCGCAAAACACTGTAATGTTAATGCTAAGGCTAATTTTTTAAAGGTGCTTAATATGCAGTTGCTCTTTAAAAGGGGCAAAAGGTTTCTTTCTGCCAATTCTTTCAGATTCTGTATTTAAAATATTTCTTTTTCCCTTCAACTGTCAATATTTAAGGAAGTACCCTTTCATGTTTTCTATAATCCTGTTAAAAAATAGTAGATATATTCTGCATCTGTGGTTAGACCTACAGCATGGTGCAAAATAATCTGAACACTCAAGGTTTGTTTGCAGATTTGCTCTAATGAAAAAAGCTGAAGACATATAATGAGAAAGCCCCTCTGATACAGTTAATCAGTATCCACACAAGTTGATCTCTTGAATGCATTACATGATTCACAAGAAAAAAAGATTGAATAATATTTGCTAATGTCTTATTTTTCAGCCAAGAAATCTAACACTTCTAAGGATAAAGAGGGGTAAGAGGTCCTCATTCCTCTGCTCGCTGGAAAATAGGATAGTTTCAGAGACAGCTATATTGCAAAGAAAAAAAAGAAGGAATTCCGAATACTGAGTAGAAAGGGTTCTTTCATTCTGTTGAACATCATAGGAGTATGGTACCATGCCTGAATTGTAAAAATATTTTAATTCCAAAATGTGTTTAATAGGTCACACTTTTACAATCACAGCTTAGAGTTAATTACTATGTCTAGTCTCAAAACAGGTCTATGGTAATAAATGCCTCACTAAATCATTGTCTTCACTGTGTCTAAATTGTCAAGGTGGGGATTTTAGAGGTACCTAATCAATATACAAACACAAATCTTGTTATCACTCTCCATGGCACCGATGAACAGTTACGTGCTTTAGAAATCAGTTTTTCTTCAACCCAGGTCCTGTTTCATTTTGCATAGGAATAGTTGGTGAAGGAAATAAAAGCAAGGAGACCACATCCTCAAGTGTACTTTCACGACAGTAGGTCAGGATAGATAGCTAATGGGGATGAAAGATTCTCTAACCCACAGTGAATGGCATAAGCAAATCCTTTTTTCACGGACAGTGGGTGTTTCTTGCACAAGATGCACTGTCTTTAGTACCTAGCCTGACAGAGTGGCTGTGGTAAGCGTGTTCAGCCAGAAATGATTGCTTTGTTCTATCATTGTAGTAAATTTCTAAAGCAGAAATTCTCATGGAAAAATTGTGGGGGTGTGTGAGAGTGTTGATAATTTTGAGTTTCTAAAGGAGTGAAATTTGGAAAAGGAAGAGTTAAAGAAGTTATTGCTGCTGTAATATACACACCAGGCTCTTTCAGTCTTTTAAGTCTTCACAACTCTCTTACAACAGGTTCTCTTCATGTCTAGAAAATGCAAATCTCTGAGCTCTTAAGAGCTACTGAATAGGGATATGTATTTCATCTTAAAACAAAGAGCAAAGCAAAAAAAAAAAGTTATTCAAAGGATTTTGGAAACAGGTGTTCTAAATCAACATTAATTGGATTTCAGTTAATTATTCCTTATACTTTAGGGATTATAGGAAAGGAATATAGGGGGAAAAAGCAACAACAACTTCTCTGACACACTAATTGCTCTAATATTATTTAAGCTAAGCAGCCCGTCATTCCTTTCACCCCCACCCCAAATAAATTGGCCTCCAGATGACTGTTACAGAGGCTAGGGAATAAGAATGAAGTGAAAAAGCAAGATGCAATCTTTGAAAGCCAGCTTTACCTGGGAGGGTGGTTACATATTTAGTCTATTATGTATGCTATCCTCTGCCAGTAAGTACTAAGATAAAGACAACTGCTAAAAAGCTGTTATAGATTGATTTTGGACACCATGTTTCTAGTATGAAGATTACCTATGTGATTCCCCTGATATTTTACCCCTTGCAGTGTATGATCTATGCGCATAGTTTAGACTAGGTCAAGAATGTTTCTCCAGGGCTGGCAAAGGAAGGCTGGGTGGAAGACAGGACATTATTAAGGATTGTATTTTGGCTTTTGGCTTTCTGTTCTAATTCCTGTTGGAATGAGTCCACTTTTTTTGCCCAATATTGGAGCTGGTATAGCATTTGACATGAAAAATTGTATATGGAAAGTTTTAGTTTTCCTCTGAGAACCAACTGATTCCAAATTTTAAAAGAAGTGAGGGAGGAGGTGAGTGAGACAAGATCTAACGAGATGTTCAAAATGATCAGAAATTGAAATGGCCTAAAAAACCAGTTTTTAAAATTGAACTGAGAGTAGAGTGGTAGGTTTGTGTTTTGTGTTTTGTTTTGGTTTTTATTTGGGTTTAATCTTTAATTTGCTGCAAATTTTTGTGCTGATCCCTCATAGTTTTAAGTTGATGAGAGTGAGAGCAGGCAACGACACTTGCAAGTCTCCTCTCACTGTCCAGCCTAAGTGAGTGAAACCTGCGATGAAAGTAACAGATTTTCAAAGTTATTTTTAAACTTTAATACGATACAATAATCAGAGTTTCTAGTAACAACCAAGATAATGTTTTACGTGTTTTTTACCTTAACAATGTCTCTTTGAAGAACTCCCGCTCCCATATGTTTGAAGTATACATGAAACGTGTCACTTTTGAACAGGAGATACTGTCAATTTATATGTGAAATTATTTACACAGAAAATTGTAAAAGATTTTGAAAAGTCTAATGAAACTTGCCTGAGGGCAGCTAGAATTTGCATTCCAGACTCCTGCATGTGTGATGATTTGCTAAGCATAAAAAAAAAAAAAAAAAAAAAAATTGGAAGGAAACCGCCCGCATTCAGTAGTTCTCGTCTGTAAATGAGGTATATTGCTAAAGAGATACACCTATGCCCACGATATGTGTCAGCATATTTACCTTCCTTACGAACAGATGTGAACATAATTACATCACATCTACACAGTCACTTATTTACCTGACTTCTGTACATATTTGCATAAGGCCCTAAAGATAAACAGGGGTAAGAGGACTTTAAAGATCTGAGATTTTTACAGAGTTTATGAAAATATTATTCTTAAAATAAACCAATCTGTTATAACCCAAATTTCTGCCACACCTGGATGAAATTCTTAAGAACAGGTGCTTTAGTTGCTGCTATAAAGGCACAGGAGAAAGTAAATCGCAAGACTTATGTGTTGGTAGCTTTCAGAGAATAGGCCAAATAGGTGTTTGTATTGTTCAAGCTGCTCTTATCATCTTAACTCATAGCATTTAGATGACATAGTTTCTCATATTGTGCAGCTAATGGTCCTGCATGCTGTAGGAAGCAAGTATTTCTCTGCCAGATGTCACTATTTCTTTCTAACAATTAAAAGCAAAAGAGAAATATCCTTAAAGTTTTGTTCAGTAACTGTAAAAAACCCAGTATTTACACATTTGAAGATAAAATATAGAAATACATGTAAGATATATAGTCATGCATATTTAACTCTTCATTTTCCAAATATGGCAGTTTATGGCTTTTCTCTTGGTCCTCAGTGCCTTTTTTTTTTTTTTTGTAAAGCTACTGCATGCAAGCTTTATTCTTGCTTATGCAGAACATGATTTTACTTTGCAAATGAAGATGCTAACTTTTCCTCTCATAACAGGTAAAAAAAAGCCAGTTCAAAATTCTGTTTCAGTATTTTTTTTTCCAAATCAATTCCATCAGTATCAACTTGAAGGAAAAGATATTTCAAATTAAATTTGTAATTTGCATCCTAGATGTGTTTTATGCTCTTTTACACTGTGTAAAGCATCTCAGCACTAGTGGTGTTTTAATGCTGAGAGTTCTGTAGTTTTTTATTGCTGCCTCACTTTTTTCCTTTTCTCCCCACTCTGACCTTTGCTAAAATCTTCACCGTGATGTATAGGTGATAACTGACTGCCTTCTGAAAGATAATTTTATATCGGCCAGCTGCTTTCTTGTTTGAGATGTGAGAGTATTTTATGGACAGACTCAAAGTCTGGTTGTGCTCGGTCATATGGGCAAAAAAATACATTGTTAATCATCTGTAATCCCCAGCCCATGGTGGTTCTCTCCAGTTTATTCGTGGGAAGACCTGCGCTTTTTTAATCACAGACCAGATGCAGGGCCTAAGGGCCTGACCCAAAGCCCATTGAAATCAGTTGGAATCCTACCATAGATTTTAATGTTTAGATAAGTATCTGTTGGACTCGTTTTTCTGAAGACAAAATAATAATTTTTAAAAAGCAACTTCTTTTTGCTCTCCTCACTCCTTTCCCATTTTCCTTGGGAGGAAAATCCCCCACTGTACTCTAAATGCAATGAAAACAATTAAAAAACATCTGTCAACTATCCTGTTAAGAAAGTGTTCTAATAGGAAGCTGGAACGTGGCTTTATAGCACTGGCGTGGCTATGGTAACTTTTTGCAATATGAACATTTTCTGATAACACTTTGCACAGAAAGGTTGATCTGCTTGCACAGAAAAAAACCAGTTTATATACAGAATGGACTTGGGGCTACATGGTAAAAATATCTGTATAGTCAGGGTAGTCTCTTTGTGAAATATAGCAGGGAAAAATATTTATGAGCACCACAGGACATGAAGCTCAAAGTGCAGTCATTTCTAAATGAAAATTATGTGACAGTTCATCAGTATTTAATGCTAACATTGCTTGATCTAGACATAAAGAATTTAGCAGCCATTTATCATAACATACAGTACTGTTCGTTTCCTGATTTGCTTAGAATACATTGGTGTTTTAATCTCAACACGAGCCACAGGTCTAATTTTAG
The DNA here is from genome assembly GCF_000699245.1 of Pterocles gutturalis. Lineage (NCBI taxonomy): Eukaryota > Metazoa > Chordata > Aves > Pterocliformes > Pteroclidae > Pterocles > Pterocles gutturalis. Next base: position 95,936 of record NW_010143498.1, read on the forward strand.
ATATTTAATGAAAGGAAAATCCAGCAAGAGACAGATTTTTCACATGGCTATTAGAAGCCTACTCCCACAACTTGAATTGGTAGGTCTTTTTAATGCGTGCTCCCAGAAGCCACCGCTTGGTCCCTGCACCAGATGCAGGTGTTCCCTTGTGCTGTCAGCCAGGAATGATTAATGAGGATTTGCCCCTACTGAAAGCAGTCTTTGGAGCATTGTTCAGGGCATCTGTGGAACTGTCGGGGGAGACAAGGACACAAGTGAACAACCAATTATTTGGCCATCACTGAGGCAGCATGAAAAAGACATCAAATTGGACAGAGGAGCAAAGCTTTTGTTTCATGATCATATTTTTACGTGTTAATAGTAACAGAGGCATTCTACCTGTTTTGCCTTTTTTTTTTTTTTTCAGGGGAGAGGGAAAGGGCTCAGATACCACTTTAAAGCTAGGAAAGGATGTGTAAAAGGAACGGATGTGTAAAAGGAACAGAGACAGAAAAACTGATCACAGTCCTTTAAAAGTGTAAAAGGGAGGAAAACACACAGAATTGATTTCTTGGCGGTTGCACTGTGTGTATAAAGATATACCGTTTTGCTCGGCTAACATTAGGGAACAAGGGCTAAGAATTCTGTGAGGAGGAGGATTTCTCATGCAGGGAGCTTCTTAATTGCTGGCCAAATACAACAGTTCAGGAGCCGGGGCTTTAACAAATGATAGTGCAGGGAAGTGTTACATTAGGATTCTGAAAAAAGAAAATGTGAGGGAGCAAAACCAGAAAACATTTGCAAGATTGCATTCAGCATTCAGCCTGCATCGCTCTTTCTGTCTCAAAGAAAATACTCTTAGGTGGAGAAGAGTGAGGGAAAAAGAGGAACAGAACTGAAAACACTGTTCAGGCTGAGACTTCTGCATTTTTATGTTTACTAAGAGTTTTGATTATAAATGCTAGTTTTAAACCAGAGGGAAAGGAATATATTTTCAGAACAATCCAATTACAGAATGGGTTGTTTGTAAAATATGTTTTATGTTCCATCTTGTCAAGCCTCTGTTTACCACAGTATTAAGAATAAAAAAGTTAATTGTACAGCATAATTCTAATGGGGAGTATGATGTTTTATTGACTAATAACAAATACAGTATAATTTCTACTGAGCTAATGTAATTAATATTTGCAGTGGCTAATTCCCTAACCTCAGAAGTTCCTCTGTCCCCACACCTATGTGCAAGAAAAGGAGTTTGGATACTGAAACAATTACAGATCATAATTCCAAACTATTCCTTAACAAAGGAGAAGTCTATATTTCTAAATTAACAGTTTAGTTATATTTGACTACCTGGATTTAGGTTTTTTTTTTCAGATTATTTATCCTTTAATGTCTGTATTTTATCAAGGAGGACTCATGGTATTTGCAAAATTATGTGAATGTCCATAGATAAAGGCCTGTTTCCTTAACTTGGCTGGTTTGTAGGAAGTTTCAGTAAGCAAAAAGGTTTTGCCTGCTTCATGTTTAGAATGAGTTGCTGCAGGTGACAGTTTGACTTATGATATCCAGATTTTCAGAATTGGTCAGCTCAGTGTCAAATTACCGGGTCTGAAACCTGAACAGTCAACTACTGGCTCCGCTTACTATAGGATAATCATCTTGTTAGAAAAGAAAAATTAAAAAACCCTTGGAAAAAAAACAATCGTAAAAAAGAAAAAAAAATACAAGACATATGTAAATGGAGCCTCTGTATTTAAAGAATATCACATATTTCTTTATACCATCCAAATGAAAGTCTTGATCAGAAGGAAATCACTAAACAACCTAAGAATCTTTAGTATATTCCAGCATTTCTGTTAACTGTGCAAATTGTAGTCTAGAGTTTTACATTGGGAACAGCATCAATACCAGCACTTGAACTGCAGTGCTGATGTGTTTAGTTCTGTAGGTCTGTCCTTTTCTAGCAGTACTGCCATTTGTTACTCTCTGGAAAGGACTCTGACATTTGAAACTGAGCTTTGTCCCCTCTTGCATTTGGTATATGTGCTGGAACTTTAAAGGACTTTATTAGAAGTTATAAAATCAGTGTACAGACACACTCAACTCTATTTCCTTCTTGTCAGGGAGAGACAATGGCATCAGCAACATGCCCCCGTGGGTGAAAGACATTACACCATGGAAGAACAGTCTGTTAACTCCTCCTGGGCATGATGGAAGTGATGCCAATGAGGAAGGAAAATATTTCCAGGAACTGGAGGAATGCTCATGGCATCTCTAAAGAGAACATTTGCCTGTGACTGTCAAAAGTGCTGAATTGAGTTTCCTAGTCCTAGATAAAAGAATAGAAAGAAAGCTTTCTGCTACTGTAGTCTATGCTGAAGACTGTACCTTTTCCTGCCAAGTGTGGACTTTGCTACAGTAATTCAAGGCTTGTTTATCACTGTACTACGTTACTTCTGAATTTTCTACTTGGAGCTGTCAGTTGAAGAGCATAGGAACATCAGTTGTTAAAGCTTGATGAAATTTGTAAGTAACACAAAGAAGAGCGCAGCCCGCTATTTAGATATGTCAGCAGGATACAGCAGTGAAATATCTCCAAGGATGTGGTCATTCCCTCCAGATCTCCTGGTGGTGGCACCTTTGGGGTGGAGCCCCTGTGAGCCTTCATGGGAGGTCCCATGGGACAAAGATCAGGATATAACTTTAAAGCAAGGATTGAATCCTTTTAGTGGAGGTTCTCTGGCCTGAAAACAGGGATGGGTTTTGCCAGCTAGTGCACATAATGGGAATAGCCTTTTTACATACCATTTCCTGCAGTATAGTGACGTCTCTTCCATCCGTTACATTCCTCTGTGATCCACATGCTTTTCAAAAATAATTATGTTTCTACAAGTACTTGTGCTTAGGTTTCAGTATGGTATTTGGTACATGTCGTATTATGAAGTTTTCCCTGTAAATTCTTATGTATGTATGTATTTTCATGATACTTCAACAAAACCATCAAAATTAAAATTCAAAGCAAACCAAAAACAAATGGGTAAGAGCATATGGAAAGGGATAAACCCATTATCATATTTATTATGAGTGTTGTTTGCTAAAAACGTCAGCTTTGATTTAGCTTTATGAGGTAAATCCACTGGAGATTTATTTTGCAGAACTATAAAAAAATTCAGAAACTGTCACTTCTGTTTTTACAGGGCTCTCTAATACTCTACAGACTGCATAAGACTACGAAGTAGTGGATTAGTATGAGAGGAAGATGGTTACTACCTGTGAGATAACTTTCCTCCTGTTCCAGTATATATTTATGGTGCTAAATAATAGAGGTGTACTATTCTAAGTCACAACATATTCTTATGGATCTTTGCAATTCCTTTTGATGAAAAAAAGTTTCTTTGTCTGTAAATGGCATAGCTACTGTAATGAGTTGTTAGGGAAAAAAATAACAAAACCAAAAAGAATTAAAGCTCAAATAAATATTTTTTGTAATTTTTAAATTGTAATATTTAACTTTTGTTTCATGCTGGAAAGAATGAGTGTTATTAGAATCATGTTATGATTAAGGGCTAGCATTTATTTCTCTTATTTATGGTAAGTAAAATCTAGCAATAACAAGCTCAAGAATTCAGGAATTATCTTTCAAAAAACTTTTGACCATCAAGATTTCTCTCTTTGTCACTCTTCCTACCAGTATAACACAGCCTGATGGTTCTGGTCACTGCAGCCAGTGTACATCTGACGATGGTGACCACGATGAAACTCCTCAGACTTTTGTGCCTCCATTACACCCTCCAGGCCTGAAATGACATGATGCTGCCGGCAACTGGGGTAATGCCTTTAGAATCTCATCAAAACTGGTTGTTTATGAACCATCAAATTATAATGAATTATCATGAATTATCAAATGATAAAGCAGAAGGAATTTTGTCTGCTGCTTGCACTGACAGCAAAAAAGGGGTGAAGGAAAAGGTTTGGATGTAAAAATATTCTCCCCTGCAGGAACAGCATGAATCAGCTGCAGTTTGTTTTGCTATCACATACACGTTCTGCTATAGGGGTAGGCAGGGCAGGCAGGGATTTTGCAGACGACATTTCTATATCGATTTTATATAATAATGCTGTACATGCTTGGTTTGGGCTGCAAAATTTGCAGTGTGAACTACTTAAGTTCTGGCTCTTTGTCAGTAGAGAATTATGTAGCTAAAATAAACTTCAGTTCCTTTACCCTTGATAGCTGATTTTTGCACCTGAAATCACAGAGCTAGGAGTAAGTTTGTGCTTGCACATAAGTATGTATTTACTTGTGAAGTCTATTTTTTCTTCAAAACCCCAGCTTCTATCCATAGAAGACACTCTACAGATTTTATAAACACCATTGGCTTCTTCAGCTTTTATTTTTCTTCTGTGCTTAAGTATAGGTCACACTTAGGACCGATGTGTGAGCCAAAAGGCTTTTTTTCTTTTTCTACAACCCCCAGCCTGTTTTTTCACCAGCATAATTTCCCACCACTTCTGGATTTCACTTTCTTCCTTCTAGCCCCTCTCATCTTCATAAGGGATTTTTTTTTTGACTGTTAATACCATCTTGTACACGTATTCTCTTCTCTTTTCCTCCTCATCCCCCTGCACCTCTTCATTCACACATTCCCTTTGCTTCCTATTTCAGTTCATACACTTTTCCTGGTGCCTTTTCTACACCTTTGTTCTTCCTCCATTCATGCTGTAACTGGGAAAATAATGTCCTCCACACCTAGGGAAGCAGATCTTTGGTAATGATGGTGAAGTTTCACAGGGTGTATTCACATGCTGGAAATATCAACATGGTTAAGTGTCACTGGCTGTTTTTCTAGGGAAAGGATCTTTAAATTAAGAGGCTTTCATTAATGGTTTTTGTAATGTAAAATGATTTAGCTTCAAATTACTCAGTATTTGAATATGGGCTAGGTGAAATACTTGTTGGTATTTGGATGGATTATGAAGCCTCACCTTATGTATCTTAATTGTTGGAATTTTCTCTGGATTTGGATTAACTGTTGAGCTGCTTTATAATTTGTGTGTATCTACTTCAGTATGAAATTCCTGGCTGTCTCAACTTATTTTATTGCCCTTCATGGTGCTACATTAATGGTGAGCATAACAACACCAGTTGCCTGTATTTGTTCAAATTAATACTACCCATCATCGTGTTGTCCCTATTTAAACCTCATTTTAGCATATTTTTGGAAGCTTTAGAAATGCAGATGATGCTCCAAATTCTGATTAGAAGTAAACAACAGATTATCAGAGTATTTTGGTCAAATAAGAAAATGGAATCCTTTACTGGCAAGAAAGAGCCGTAATATCCATGCTGGGTTGTAGATGGTTAGAAGAATTGGTGGCATGTAAGCCTTAACAGAAAATAAATAGTATAGAAATATTATTTGTTATAAACTACCAGAACCTAGCATTTTTATAAACCATAATCTTGACATTAAGTCTTGAATAGTAATGGAATAATGATTGTAAGAATGCCAATATAAAAAATATTTGAAATAATAATTTGTGAGCTTTGTATTGCCCCATTCCACCTAGCAGCCAACAGGAAGTCAAAGGACATTTTAAGAAAAGTTTATTAAAATCCATTGCATTTGAAAAGACTTAGATCTACATTTCTGCTTTCACAAGCTGCTTCAGGTTCTTCCCCTATGGATACAGATTGTGTTTGTTTTTGGAATTGCTGAAGCCAGAAATACTGTCTGTGAGTTTGAGTGAACTTTCTTCACCTAATTTCAAATCTTCTTGAACTTACTGACTTTGTATATTTGATTTAAGCTTCTTTGAGTTTGCATTCAATAAAGGAGAAGAGTAGAGGTGAGCGAGAAGAGACAGAAATCCAATGCAGAAATATCGAGGAAGAAAAGTTTGATATACATGCCACATGTGAATTACTTGTTTCTCTTTTAGTATCTTCTGTGTTTTGCAGCATAGAAGCTTTCCTTGGCAAAAAAAAGTCAAGTCGCCATTTTTGTTTTCAATATAATTGTGCACAAAGTGCTTTTACTTCATTAGCTGCAGTCTTAGCAGGCAAATAGGTATTATGATTTAGTTGTGTCCAGCTTCGCAACATATTCTTCCAGAAGTAAATGGCATGCTAGAAGACACATGAAATGAAGTGATGTATGTTGCTGTCCTCTTACTGTCTGCTAGAAAGTCTGCCTATCCCTGATTTTAATGACGTCCACGTAGTGGTCAAACTAATTCACCCTGCTGGACAGATAATATAGTTCAGCACCCACTGCTGTTATTACAGACTGGAAGTCAAATGTTTTATCTGTTTTCTCCGAACTCAGATGGACACTGTTTCTTGCTGGGAGTCTTTGGAAGAAGGCGATAAATCTTGCTAATATCCCAGGAGGTAGCAACATGTCTTCCTACAGGCATATCTTCAGGATTTTTCCAGGCTCTTTGAACATAGATAAAAACTTTTGAAAATCCTGTGGTTTTGTTTGTTTTACATTTATATCTGTGACACAAGTTATGTCCACTTAGTAAAACTGAATTCTGAATTGTCAACACAGAGTATTCCAAGACTTTGTCTTCATTTTTGTGTCCATAAATAGGACCACTATCATTATTATGACTACCTGTGTGTATTCTGTATTCTTTTGCAACATAACCAGTTTACATTGCTTGTTATAGTCTGGATATGTGCCAGAACCCCCTGAAGCACAGTGTACATGAATTTGGGCAATGTTGCTCTGCAGAGAACTCCTTTTGCCTAACAGTAATTCCTGGATGGTGATCCTACCTAAGATCTACAGAGATCAGTACATGACTTCTGAGTTGGCTGCAAAAGGCAACTTGAAAGAAGTTTTTATGTTACCCTGTGCTTTATGTGAAATTGGGCATTTATGGGTTAAAACCAATAAAGCCACTTATGTACAGCTGTAAAATGGCTTATGCTTTGCTTGGTCTCTGAGCATTAATTTAAGACACAAGATTGGCATTGCCTAAAGCCTTTGTGGATACCACGAAAACCTGCTTAATTTTTTTTCCTGTTATTGACCTGGCAGGCAAATTAAATGTTGCTTGTAAACTTCTTTCCCTCTCCCTTCTACTGCACTAAATGCATCCTGGTCAAATGAAATTATGTGGTTTTATAATAGAGGTAAGTTTATAACATAATTTATGATATTTATATTGTATATAAAATATATATATGAAACATGTCAATTTATTGTAGTAAAAATTCATTGCAAGAGTAAAGATATTTTAAGAGAATGTTTCCATTGTGAAGTTGTCATAGCATTAGAAACCTGGGGATCCCACACAGGTGACAGTTGGGCTAGCCTGCCCATGTAGTGCTCATTGTGCCATGTAGACTA
>NW_010143498.1:103317-103529 GCF_000699245.1 Pterocles gutturalis
CATTTAATTATAGTGGTTTTAGCAATCCTCAGCTTTGTAATAATGCGTTTGGAGGGTGTGGTGGGTTAACCTTGGCTGGATGCCAGGTGCCCACCAGGCCCCTCTGTCACTCCCCCTTCAGCAAAATAAAGGGGGAGAATAAGATGAAAAACTCATGGGTCAAGATAAAAGCAGTTTAATTAAAGCAAAGGCCAAGGCCACGCACAGAAACA
>NW_010143498.1:103777-108777 GCF_000699245.1 Pterocles gutturalis
CACTAGGCGCTGGGAGGGTGCTGTGGGGGTGCTGACTCCAGCTCAGACAGACACAATACAGAGGGGGGAGCATTTTTCTGACACTGGTTACCATGCAGTCAGTTCTGACGGTCGTCCCAGTTCTCTGCTTTTTCTTGCCACGTGTTGCATCTCCTGTGTGAAGTGTCTGTCAATATCTGTAGGTGTCACTTTCCCATTCTCCATCCAGATGTACCTCTTGCACTGGTTGCATTTTCCCTTTCTAGGGTCTCCTCTGCTTCCACCAACACTACAAGAGAAGAACCAGTGCAAGAATTGCATTCCACCACTCTGTCCACATTTGACAATTGGTGATGAAAGAGTCTCCTTCACATCTACGGCAAGATCTTTGGAATGCCTTTTGAAGAAAGAAGCAACGAGCTAGGGTAGCTATCATAATTCTTCTATATCAAACTCAGTGATAGGCATTGAGTTTGACTGTAATCTCTGAAAGGGTGGAACTTTTTCATGCTTTTCATTTTGGCAAAGGATTAGCTGGCGTAAGGTGACACATACTTTCCAAAAATAAAAAGGTAGTCCAGGCTCCTTTTCTCTCCCGAGGGTGAGCCAGCCTGCCTGGTGGACAAAAAGCAACACAGCTCAGCTGCCACTGCTCTAACTGACACATTTTTTAACTGATTCCAGAAAGCTCTTTTTTTTCTCAACTCTGTTCCACAATTGAAAAGTAATTGAGAAAGTTGTCTTTCTGTCCTTCTTTTCTGTAACTCTTCATAGGAGTTTGGAGTGCAGTGTGGAGATGCCCACTGCACTGTATCCCAACCAGCAGTTAGCTCTGAGAAAGAACTGTAACCATGAAGCCCACATTTTTAGAGCATTAAGGAATACAATTTTTTTTTTCTAAATTGTTCTTTTTTATGGTGTAATTGGTTAAGTAATTTTGAATTTGCCTTAGTTTAAGCTGAGAAATTTTGAATAGACTGCCATACTGTGCATTTTCTTCTATGAATTCATGTTGAGACAAATATTAGAACATATTTAATACAAGTATACATTTATTCAATGTATGTGTTCATACAAATACTGAAAAACAAGTGTCCTCAAAATTTTATATTATAGACTGAAAAGGACTTGAAAGGATACTTTGTGGAATACATACTGTTTTTTCTCCACCAATCAAACGTTTTTGCATTATGTGAATTTGTTGGTTTTTTGTTTTTGTTTTTATAATTGGTAGTGGTGTATTATGACTTTTAGAGGTGACTTTTTGACAATAGAAGTACAAGATCAAGTATAATTCAAACCATGGGTGCATGTTACCTGAGTTACTTTATGGCTTTAACTGCAGTGGTGGTGAGAAAGGAGAGAAGCCCTGGCTCTGTTGCAGACAGATTTTGTGACATTGGTCAAACTGCTTAAACTCTCTGAGTGAAATTCTACCCTCACTAAAGTCAGGAGGATTTTTGCCATTTGTTTGAATGGGGTAAAGATATCACATTTGAATTCTGAATTGTTAATAAGAACAGGATAACATGTATCTAACTCTCACAGCTCTTGTGAAGCTAATTAATCAGCAGAGTACTTTGGGATCCTCAGAAGTATAATAGAAGCTGCAAGTACTATTATTTATTTGTCATGTAATTGGAAACCAGCAAGGTAAAAAGTCATTGATAAAAATCCATATCACAAGGTCATTTCTTTCAATGTTGCAAATCTCTTCTTCAATCAAGAGCTTTGTAACTGATGAAAAGTACAGCCTAATCATAACATTATCAAGTCAATTTAATTGGTGCTCTGGCAGCACATGAGATCATAATGAAGTCATTTTTGCTAGTTACAAGCTTAAAAATATTTTTATAGCACCCTTCATCCTAGTGGAAACTTTAAAGGCCTCACAGACAAGATTAAGATTTTCTGCCTCTGTTATACAACTGCCTTTGTGTGGCAGACACCAGCTGTTTTAATCATGGCTAAAAAAATTACTGGTAAGCATGATATTACAGTGTTTATACTTGTCCTTTATACCTATTACATGGTTGGCATCTTTAAAATTAATGTACAGATACATCAAGGTACAGAGGTAGCACTTCTGGATTAGAGGGGTTCTGATGTTCTCAAGTTGTCACTGTTGGTGAACCACAGTTTTAAAATATGCTCTGTGTCTGTGAAAATCCCATTCTTGCCGACAGAAATGTCTGCACGTTTTTGCACAATAGTCTGTTTCGCTTTGGCAGAAACTTAAAGTCCAAAAACTAAGATGGGATTTATGGCATCCCAGGTGAAGGTTTGGAGTAAGAGCCAATAGCTTTCTCTCAGCACACCCTGTTACATTGAGTGGATTGCTTAATTTACCATGGTGTAAGCTTCCTTATTGCAACAGATAGAAATAATGTCATTTATCATTTCTTTGCATCTGCTTTTTTGTAGCTGGAGTGCCTGAGAGCTGGTGTGCCGGTGTCATGGTCCTCCTGCTTTGCTCAAGGACTGGGGTGCCGTGGCCGCAAGTCCCCGTGGTGAGTTCCCACCACCGACCACGTGTCAGCTGCCACGGCTTGTGGCCAGTGAAGAGCAGGCTGTTACTCTCACTTCTCTTTGGTCATTTGCTCCTTCAGCAGGCACCCAATTAAAAGTCTGATTTAAAATGCAGCCTTCAGAATAAGCAGCAAAGCAAAGTGGCCAAAGGGCTACATATGATGGTGTTCGTGATGAAGAGAGTTTAAAATCAGCACTTTCCCTCCTAGTTTTTAATTTCCATCTTCCTCCCTTCCTTCTCTGTGGACTCCTCTTTGTCTTTGTTGTTGCCCAGTCTCCATTGCACACTTTTAATAGGTGTGCCCGAATGTGTCTCATGTACTGGCAAGATCAAGTTTCTTTTCCACTGTGATGGCAAGTGGGGAACTGTAGCCTCCTTCCTCAGCCAGGCTGTGGCACTCAGCAGAGTCTAAACAAGGCTGCTTTCGAGTGCAGTTTACTCCAAGAAAGGTGAGAAAGAGTGACTGGCAAAGACAAGCTCCTGTGGGAGTTTTACAGGTGCTTACAGGTGTTTTATCTTTATAGGCAAAACCTCATGTGTAAAGAGAGAAAAACGTTACAAGAGCCCTGATAAATAAGGTCAAAGACCGAGATAGGAAGTAAAATAGTAAAAAACAACAATTTTGTCCTTTTTCCCTTGTTTAGCACTACAGCCACATCCTCACCCATACTGAAGATCATTACACCACACTGACAGTGTAAAGGGACACTAAAGTGAGTGTTAAATGTAGCTTTCCAGATGCAATGGTTTAAAGGATCCTTCCATGTAACATCTGCAAAGCAATGGGTATGGTGCTGGTTTTCATTGGCGTGTTCCCTAAGCACCAACAACTTGGCAGTCTTGCTGTAGAACACCTGTTGAACTCTAGCTGAGCATAGCCAGAGCCTCGGGTTGTTTATAAATACAAATAAACCCAGGACTTCCAACCTCTCTCTCCCCAAAAGCTGCTGGAGAAGCAGAGAAAATATCGCCTCTCAGGCTGGGACAGATCTTTGCTTTAGATGTTCCTGGATAACCTAAGAAAGGGTAGGTACTTTAAGAATTAATGCCTGCAGTGTATATAATAAATACATTTTTTCTAGCTGCAATATATGCCTTTAAAAGTCATTGATGCTTCTAACTTGGACATTTTGACATTTAGTCTTTGAATATTGAATATTACAAAGAAAATATTGCAAACGGTACATATGAATTTCAGCCGAAGGCACTCTAAGCATCCTGCATGTGTTTGTAGGGGACTGCATCTCCAGTGCTCCCAACAGCTCTCAGCTGTGCTGGATGCCTGCAACTGCTGCATGCACTTTTGACAAGTATTTCACTGCCCCTCATTCTTTGCAATGATAAATTTAACCTAATTTTAGTCCTAAGCTTATTTAAGGTAGAGCTCACTATATATACATATAGCCTGGGATACAATCAGGTGCTGTCTAAAGTTCAGGCTTTAGATTAGCACATTCTTATCTTCAAATCTCAGGTTAGGCCTCTTAAAATCTTAATTTTGATGACATAATACCCTAGTGAATTTTGCGACAAGTTAAGGTTTTCTTTTTATCGCAATCCACCTCACAGGTAATTGGCTTAGCCTGTTAGTAATGTTTCTGGTTAACCTGCAGAGAAAGTACCAGGTTCATTCCAGCTTGAGAAGTTGTGGTCTGCACTGGGTGATCTGAGGGAGATGGGATGTGGTGCTGTGCTTGCACGTGTATTTGGGAATGATTTGAAGTCTGGTCACTTATGCACAGGAAAAAAAAAAGATAAATTTAGGTCTTCTTAGTTGTGGATTAAACACCTCAGTGTATTGTGATTTCCCCATATTTTCAGTTATTCAGATGTATTTATTTTCAGACTTTGATGAAGGATTTAATCATAACTACCCAAAAATTGAGTGTTCAGTTTTCATTGGGCAGGTAGGCACTTGATATTTTTCATGCACTCTGAAAAGAGATGTGTAAGAACTATTGGTACAAGTATTGGCACTTGCTGTTTTAATATTTGCACGAGTAAACAGAGTTTCTTGAGTTTCTCAAGTTTCTGCAGGTTTCTGCGAAGGGGTGGGAGGAAGATTTAAATTGCCTGCCTTACTAATTTGAGAAAATACCATGAAAATATTTTAACAATACTCACTTTATCCTGCTTAGTAACCACTTACAGAACTTTATAGAGGATGACAATATTAGCCAACAGTCAAGACAATGGTCCAAGAAAAACCCTTTTTACTTCAGACAAAGAGAGGGAAAGAGGGGAGCGAAATTCAGGGCAGCAGCTCCACTGAGGGCTTGTTAAATCTTTCATTTGGGCTATTCACCTGCTGCTTATAAGCAATGAAAATGGTAGACAGCAGATGTGAAGGCTAGGAGGGGCTATAATGACATGAAAAACAAGTTGGGTGACTATACAGAATTGAGAGAAGAAGGACTGAGGCTTTCTCTTTTGTATTTGAAAAAACCCACTTATGTTATTATGATCCTAAACACTTTAAAAACTTTATTTC
>NW_010143499.1:0-11713 GCF_000699245.1 Pterocles gutturalis
TTTTTTTTTTTTTTTGGTTGGTTGGTTGGACAATGAGCTGTCCTAGAGTAGGAAGGGACAAAATAGTGGCAGAGAAACAGTGACTCACTTATTCTTTGAGAAGCCTTTGTCAACATTCTTTTGAGATTGATGAAGTGGATGCTTCTCAATATGAGCTACTAAATGTCCTGGCTGGCCTTTCACCAGCAAAAGGCTTGAAGAGAGCAAAGTGTGAGTGAGGAAGGGCTCAGCAAGCTAAAGCAAGATGAGATTTGTAGGTGGAATTAGGGTTTTGGCAATGTGAAAAAAGGCTGTGAGAAGAGCTGGTGGGAGCAGGCCTTGGAGGAGATCTCAGAGAAGAGAGGAGAAAGGGACCTCTTCCTCCTGTAGGAAGGAGAATCTGGGACTAGGTTTGGAAGAGGAGAGAGAGGCTGAGGAAGGGAAAGTATGAGCAAGAAGGTTTGGCAGGAGAGTGAAATATTCAGGAAATGGAAGAAGACGGCAAGTAATTTTGAGACTGAAGAACTGAAGCTGGAGTGGTTTGCATAAAAGTAGCAATCAGGTAAAAATGGGAGAGAGTACGTGTCTTGGTGAAGACAAGGAGCTGGGAAGAAGTGTATTTGTGGTCCTCAAAAGAAGACTTTTTTATATAGAGAGAAAGAGACAGACTTGTGGAAAGCACGGGAAATGTAATGGGCTTGCAAGTGCTGATGAGAGACAGGGAATTTTAGGGAATTAAAGTAATACAGGGAAAGGAGGAAAAGGCTTACAGCTGAGAGGAAAGATGGGCTTGCAGAATAGCAGGACAGAATATGCGTGTTGCAGCAGAGACAGGATCATCCAGGGAGCAGAATGGGAGGAGCAAAGCCTGAAGATGTAATAAACCAGGCATAACAGGAAGAGCAAAATAGCAGGGTTCAGAGGAAGACCTCCAGGGGAAGTGGTGGAGTCACCATCCCTGGAGGGGTTCAAGAAACCTGTGGATGTGGTGCTTAGCGACATGGTTTAGTGAGTTAGGTGGTGTTGGGTTGGACTTGATGATCCTTGAGGTCTTTTCCAACCTTAATGATCCTATGATTCTATGATTCTGAGTTTTTAGGGGAGAGGACAGGATACACTCCTTCTCTCTAGCACTTTATTGTCTTCCACCATCCTATTGATAACTGATTTTCCTGTTATCTTCCATGTCTGTTCCTACTTTTGACAGTTTCTCCATCCATCCATCCTCACTCATCAGGAAGAGCAGAAGGCACCTTCCCTGTGTCATTCTGACCTCAGGTTGAATCCTGCAGATATTTTAGGCAGAGGGTTAGTTGCAGAATTGACTTCTGGTAAACTATAGATGAAACATTCTGCTTTCCTGTTGCCCATGCTGTATTTATTGCCTATGGTTTACTTCCTGGAAAAAAGTCTCTATTTGCCTCTTTACTTGAGACAGGTGTTTCTCTTCCAAACAATGCTGTATTTTTAAATTCATTTCGTTAGAATTTCTTTTGCAAGCAGCTGGAAATCCTTCTGTGTTGGGGGAGACTTCATAGGTCACTGGGAAATGCAATAAAAGAGACTAGTTGTATAGAATGATCAACAAATTTGAATGCAATTGCAGCTAGTGAGAGGAAGCGTTGTATCACATAAGAAGAGGCAAAGGCTAAATTGGACCACTGAGTGAGAACAATACTTACATGGGAAAATCCCACTAATATTTGTTTCTAGAAAACCCTGTGCAACACAAAGTAGTCATAACTGATCAAAACTAAAGGGACCTACAGTGACATTGCAAAAGTTAAAAGGAAAGTTAGAAGTTAGTGCTGTAGATGCAGGAAGGGATTTTGAGAGAGTTTATGAAGATCCAGGTTCAAGGAGATCAAGAAGCTGATGATCCCAGAGGGACAAATACTGCTATTTGCAGCCAGTTTGCAGACTGGGCTCTTACTGATCCTGAAAGAGTGAATTACAGTTATGGGAAGCAATAGCTGAAGATACGGGATACTAGGTGTTTTGGGAAGATGGTATTGAATCCCTCAAATCCTGAAGATTGTTATACAAACAAACCAAAATGTGTTTGAAACAGTTGCTGGAAGTCCCTAAATCTTTGTGTGTGCGTGTTTGTGTGTGAGTGTGTGGCTTTTGGGTTTGTGCTTTTTTTTTTTTTTTTTTAACAACAGCATATCAGCAAGAATAGAGCACAGCTGCAGTTGTTCAGTGTTTGACAGATACCAGCTATGGCTATAGCAGAGCCAAATGAGGCCTTGAAAGAGGATGTGGAAAGTTCAACATACAAATAAAGAGGGTGATGAAGGTGAAAATCAGAAACTTGAGTAGAAGACTGCAGAAGTGAAAGCTGACACATGCTACAGCTTCTGATGCCCTAGCAGAGAAAGTTGAGAAATGCTGAGACATGTCAAAGCAGCGGGTGGGTAATTTGGCAGCTACTGGAGAGTATGTGGAGGTGTCCTGGTTTCGACTGCGACAAAGTTAACACTCTTCACAGTAGCTACTGTGAGGCTGTGTTTTGGCTCTGTGCTGAGAAGAAGGCTGTTCACACACTGATGTTTATAGCTGCTGCCAGGACAGTCAAAGACTTTTCAGCTTTTTCACTGTGCCAGTGTCTGCAGGGGCAGGAGAATCTGGGAGGGAGCACAGCCCAGTTACTAGCCTAGGATTTGACCTTAGGTTTAGGATTGAGAGAAAAATTGCCCAATGACGTATTCCATATCATGCGTGTCATGCCCGGTATATAGATGAGGCTCTGCCCAGCAGCTGCCTCTCTCTCAGGGTTGTCTTTCACTCTCCTGGTCAGTTATTGTTCTCTTGGACTCTCAGGCTCTTATCTCTTTTGCGCAATTGCAGTTTTGACTCTCTCTCTGTTCCTGGATGATGAGCTGGGAATGGGCTGACCCTTGATCATCAGGTGGTGAGCAGTTTCACTGTGTATCACTCATTTGTATATATTACTATTATTATTATCATAATTTTTTCAATTTTATTGTAGTTTAGTTATTAAATTGTTCTATCTCAACCCGTGAGTCCCTTTTCCCTTTACCCCTTTAATTCTCTCCCATCCCTGAGAGGGGGGAGAGTGAGCGAGTTGCTGTCTGGTGTTTGCTTCCAGCCGAGCAGGTCAAAACCACAACAGGAGAATGGAACGTTCACAGAGGCTGCTACAAGATAGAAGTGCTAGAAAGTAAAGGCTGGGAAATGGATGTTTGTCAAGAAATACCTCCTTAACTAGTGAGCCAGAACTCACACCATTATTATGCTGCTCCCTTGGTCAGATAATCCTGACTTGAAAGTAATTCATCGATAGCCACTCTTGCACTCAGAATCCACTCATATGAGAATGAATTTGTAACACATCACAGTGGACATCTTGTGGATACTTCGAAGTAGCAACAGCTCCTGAGAAATGATGGAAAAAACTGTAGGAGTGTCCCTGTCAGTAATGCCAAGGAAGGACCTCAGGAAGCTGCTGAGCTTGGTCGAGAATGAATTCTGTGTGAAGGCAATGTATTTGATTCTGTCTGATCTCACTCTAGAAACAGGGACAAATACACAGTTTTTAAACCTTCTTACGAGCTTTTTTTGTCCCAGGATGTCCCAGTGGGATCAAATATAAAATATAATGGCTAAAGCTGTTCAGAGAATGCAGAGCAAATGTAATTTTTCATCAAAGAGGAATAAACCAGAAGTCACTCTGTATATAGAGGCAAAAAAGCAAGTTGATGTATTACTTTATTAGATTGGTTATTAAGCAATTTTTTATTTTAATTATTGACAACTGATTTATTAGTCATTAGTATAGGTTTTGTACAGTGAAAAAAGTTTATTGGGAGTTAAAAAATAGGGAATTTAAAAACTAGAAATTAGTCAATGCATTACACCTGATTAAACTTTTTAGGTTTCCACAGGGAACAGCCTTAACAGTCTCTGTATTCTTTCTTAGAGCAAGAATTTTTTGCAAGATGAAGTGCTTCCAGTAATGTCTGAAGCCTATGAAGAAGAAAATCAGGTAACAGACGGAAAAGTACTTGCATGTAATTACGCTTAAAGTTAAGATCAGAAAGGAAATAAAATGGTCTCCCCACACCTAAGCCTCATTGCCTAATAAAAAATAAGGAGAATCCATCTGCCACCAACCAGAGGCTGAGCCAGACTCAGAATAGGTGTTTGTAAGTCCAGTGAGATGGGAAACTAAATTAGTGAATACAATGTCTTTCCAGCAGCACAGATGTGTATGAAATGTCTGACTCTGCCAGGTTCATGTAGCACTTCTGTGGGCTTCAAGCAGGGGAGTGCAGGATTGTTAAATACTTGCTATAATTCCAGCGTAATGTTATGGATTATCTAATTTACCGCTAGATCTATCAGCATATATTTATTTGATGCTAGTTGACCAAAAAAGTGAGTGCTAAAGAAGAGCATGCTAGAAAAGGGATGACAACAGCTCCTGTATCACATTTTTTAAGGCTCAGTAGATGCGTGCAGAAGTAATTGCGTTCCCTAGGAGCCCATCCTACTGCGGCTCTTAAGTCCGTCCACCAGCTGAGCCACAAAGGTATTAGAGACTTTGATCTCCTCTAATTCTGCTCCAGGCATGACAGAGCAGCACCCTCCCTCCTCAGTGCCCTGAAGCGATGGTGACTTAATCTGGAAGTTTTCATCAGGATGACAAATGTTGACTGAATATAGCAGTGGAATCTGGCAAATTCGTAAGTAATTGGAAGCATCAGAACATGTTTAATAATGTGCAGTTTTGCAGATTATGTATAATGTGAAAACCTGACAAAATGCAAGTTGCCATGACAGCTTTGTCACAAAAACTGTGCACACTTTTATATGGAAATGGTGACAGAAGTGATACATGATTTTTAAAGAAAATCAGTAGCTGAGATGGTAGGTGGGGGCAGGGAGGAAATTTGGCATCCCAAAAGGGAAAATGTTACAAAATGGAGGGAAGGAGAGATTTGGGATGCTGGGTAGGATGTCAGCTTGGGGCCTCTGTGGGCTGGAGGGACTGGTGGGAAGAGAAGCAGCGAGTGAGGGTCCAGGAGCAGAGGTTATTGGTGGACATTAAGCATTCTCATCAGGAGGACATAGAAAAAGACTTAAAAGCTGTTCAGAATGCGAGTGGCAAGACATCCAGTTAAGATGCATAAAAATAGTTGTTAGAGCACTGTGTGGCAGGTCAATATGTGAAAAAAAGGTCCTGTGTATTGTACAGCACCTTAGCACCACGGTTCCAACCAGTATGTAGAGAAGCCCAGCATGGGCATGGCAAGGGAGGAAAGTATTTGGGTTCATAAACCACAAGATGCTGTGACAAGGCAAAATAATAAATGTGAATTGATGCGGGGGTCTGCTCTGCTCAGGAAGAGGGTGGCTTCAAAAGGACAGGACTCATCACCACGCCTATGTCAGTGCTGGATAGGCTGCGTATTTTCAGACACCATGGAGGTGTTTTCCAGGCTGTGTCACACAGGTTTATGTCCTCCACAGATATGGGCAGGAACGCACGATGGAGTTTGGGAAGCCCTGGATGCCTTGTGTTCACAGAGAGGTGGTGCCTGGAGATGCTGCTTTAAGGCACTGGAGGGTGCATTAGTGGCAAGTGATTTTCCTTGGGTGAAGAGTCCCTGGACTGCGCATTACAGGCACGGCAGGTGGTGGAGGCAGAGCAATGCCTGGGCTGCAAAGGTTGAAGAATCATAGAATCATGAAGGTTGGAAAAGACAAGCATCACCAAGTCCAACCATCAACCCAACACCACCTAACCCACTAAACCATGTCCCGAAGCACCACATCTACGCGTTTCTTGAACACACAAAGGTTGAAGAAGGCAAGAACAAGGTAACGTGTGGTATAGGGCATGTCCAGTGCATGGTAAAAGCCCGCTGACATGACCGGCAAGGTTTTATTCAGCAACCGAACAAGTAACACAAGCGGGAGACAACGAGACCTTGGTCACAAGTCCCACAACTTTCAGCTGCTGACCTTTTCCTATTGCTCCTCTGGAAGTTGTGGGTCAGCAGACCTGAGTTCTCCTTCCTTTCCAGTCAGATATGATGAGCTAATGAGATAAAAGCTAGAGGAGCTGACAGCCTAAGGAGTCCATGTGTCCACAGAGACATAGATTTGCCAGGAAATTCTTGGTTAGAGCTACACCATACATCATCAGAATAGCTACTGTACACAAGAATTCAGTAAGCTTTTTCTAATAAAATGACATTATAATACTGCTGGGCATTCTCAAGCATAAAGCTGTACGGCTTAGAAAGAAATGTGAAGTAATGTATGGAAAGCACAGATCTTGAATCCCTGGAAGGGATTTGGGAGCTCCAAAATACTGAGAATTACTATGAGAGCTTGTTGGACAGTTACGAAGAAACACGAATGAATGTTAGCAAAGTTTCAGAAGGCTGATGTATAAAGTGGATGACAGAGGTGAGGATGCAGAAAACTCATGAGGAAAAGGTACACTCTGAAAGTTATCTGAAACTGATGTGAACTAGTAAGGACTTTTATTAACAAAAAAAAAAAAGAAGTGGAAAAATTAGGGGAATTAAGGATTTAAAGAAAGCAGGCATTGTTAATATATCAAAGGGTTGGGATGTCAAGCAGGTACTGATCCCAGAGGAAACCCCTGGGATTGATCCCAGAGGACTGTGCTCCTGCTGTCAGATTGTACTTGTGGGTTACTTTATGTAATCAATTAAAATGTTCTCCAGAACTCATTTACATGGTGAACTTTATTCCAAAACCTGTCCCTTCCTGCTCTTGAAATAGCGACCTACAGCCTTGCCAAAGCATAGTTTACTCTCTAAGGCCAAGTTCACTCAAGTTTATCCTCCAGTTGCAGCTGGCTGTTTCACCTCCAAAGAAGTACAGTGTGCTGGTATCCACTTATTATATCCATCATGACCCTCCTGTCCTGTAACTGCAATGTCTACACCTAACTACACAAAACCTTAGTGCATCAGGACAGTGCTACATAAAACATAGCCGCAGAGTGTTTGGAGAGAAACTTCCCTAGAGGGGCTCTATCAGCCTTGGGTCTTGTCCATGCTGTCTGTCTCGTCAGTTGTTAACCATGTATTCGGGGAGAGCATGCCTTGAGATAACCTCTTTGCTCCTCTGGGACAAGCAGAAACTGTCTGGTGATTCCTTGGTGGTTCATCCATTAATGGAAAAAACATGACCTGGCCAGTAAGAAAATCTGACCAAAGCTCAGTACGGTCTGTAAACTAGCAGCTACCAACAAAGGGACCTAGGCAAAGTAACTGGTCAGGGTACAGTTTTCACCCTGGCAGCATGGACTTAGCTGTTTTTCCTGGGTTTATGGTTCTGAGAAAGAAACGAAGAGCAGCCTGAGATTGATATTTAGCATTATTTGTGTGAAGACTCTTTCTGGAGTCTTGTAGTGGCTTAACAGATGGAGCCAGGGCAGAGATTCATATTGTGATGCTTATTTATTAATGTAGCTTTTCCTGAGACAGGGGAAAAAATATGTTTTTGTAGGAAACCTTTTCCCCTTCCCCGGAATGGAAAAAGAATGACATCTGGACATCTCCTGTTCAGCTGCACTTGGGATGGATATTTTCCCCAGACATGCATTTCTGAATCTCACTATGATCTGGTTGCTTAGAAGTAGCTCCGGTAGCCAGTTTCTTTTTCCCACAGAAAACAGTTTGAGTAAAACAGCAGTTTTGTTGTATGTCAGTGCCCTGTTCCTTTCTTGATCTCAAGAAACTTCTGCTCTTATCTATCTACCCCCAAAAATATAGAAAAACACAGAAGAGTAAAAATTTTCCAGAGGCGGTTCTTGCTCAATGGGTGCAATAATAGGCTATTGTTGACTCAGTAAAAAAAGGGTTTTGAAGTATTAGGAATAAGACAGACAGGCAAGGGATCCAATTATTGTGTTTATTTCTTAATGCCTGTTTCACTGAGAGGAAGAAAAAAGGAGCATTGCTGGAGGAGCCGCTGTGAACTATCCCTTCCGCTCATCAGTCCCTGTGAAAAAAGATGAAAATGTCCTCTTTGGCTCTTTTCCCTAGGCAAACATTCCTCCTTCTGACTGAAATTCTGCATCAGTGAGGTTTAAAATAAGCCAGAGGGGCAAAGGCCCAGAGTCAGGGGAGAATGGAAGAGTAGGGAATAGGCAAGGAAGGACTTGACAGAGGTTGCATTTATAGGAAAGATCAGATTAAAGACAAACCTGGAAAATGTTGACGTTTTGCTTCTCTTGGGGTCTAATTTACCAACTTGGTACACCTGTAGAAATAAAATGACTAATCAGGAGCATGGTATCTGGCAGTTCCCACAGAACACAAATCCTGAACTAATGACAGGGCCAGTGGCTTGACTTCTCTTTGCAAAGATAAGCAACGACCAGTTTACCAGACCACCCAATTTCTGGCCTGTGGAATGGTATCATTTTGGCATTCAATGCCAAGAGAACTGGCAGGACTCAGGGAACGCAGAAATGCCCTTTAGTCATTATTTCTTCCCACTGCCTTGTGCTGTGCATCCTCTGTTGAGACTATGGGCCAGCATGGCCCCGAATCTGCTCTTAAGCCTTCGAGAATACAGATCCTGATGCATAAAACTCAGTAACAAACCAATTCTGTGGTTGGCAGATGACACTTGTTGAGTTGGCATGTGGCAAAACAAAGGTGCTGCAGTGTCGGAGCCCAGCTGGCTCCATCCTGCTGCAGCTTATAGTTGACATTAATGGAAAGCTTTTCATTAGTACGAAAAACTCTGGGGGCCAGTTCTCCTCAGTTACTTGTTCCAGCCAGACATGTTGTGTATCTTTACACACAGAGCAGACTGTTCCTGGATTGGTGCTGACTTCAGACACTGCTTAGCCTCTTGCCCTAGTCTGATTTTTCTCTCCCATTTTTTCCCAGAGGAAGAGAAAGGCTTGTCATGCCTGCAGGTCAGTGAGTACTCTCTGGAAGGAATAGTGTACTGAGTGTTCTTCCTCCTCCCGTGCCCTGCAGCATCTCATTGTAATTGCTTACCCTATGGGAGAATGTTCTTATACTATGGGTGTGCAGCATCCTGAAACCTAAGGGTACTGATGACAAAGAGCATCCATGTAAAAGTAAGTGGCTTTGCAAAGAGGAACAATACCTATCTTGTGCCTACACTCAGCAATGCAGAGTTTGTCCAAAAGCCTGGCATTCATCCATGCTCAGCAGCCTGTAATTCTTTCTGGAATAATTTTCTCCTCCTTTCTGGGATATGAATATAAATGCCATTTCTTGCTTTGGGGCATTTGGGTAGGGTCCATATAGATTCAACACACAAATTCATCGTAAACAATATGTCTGCCAAAGCTCATGCATGGATGCTCTTGATTGCACCTCTGTGTTTCACGTAAGGAGAGTTGACAGAGGAGTAGCGTGTGCTCCATGGCAAGCGGAGGACCATGCTGCAGAACAGCCTGGCCATTCATGTGCTAGCACTCCTACAAACCTCCAACGACTTCTAACAACCACCCCAAAAGAAACTCCAAATATTCCCTAGGTTTTTTATCATATTTTGGAAACAACTAATATCTTCATTAGCTTTTAAGAAATACCAGTTTTGCTTTCTGTCAACACCAGCCTAAGGATGAAACCAGGCAAAAGCAATAGAAGTCTTTTAAGGGCCTCCTTCATTATTTCCCTCAAATTTAGAAACAAGGAAACAAACAAAATAGTGTTGAGGCCTAAAAACAGGAAAGGTGTGAGAATTAGAACTTTATGGAATATTCTGTGAGTATTCTTGACAGGGGAAAAAAAAGGAGAAAATAAAAGACTAACTTATCTGTTTAAACTACAGCACTTTTATCTTTCAGAGGCTTTGGAAGACAATTATCTTCCTCACTTTCACAGCTGATTTCTTTATGTAAGCTATCTTTTGGATGCTTTTATGTAACAACAAAATGAAAATATCCCAATACACTAAATTGGTGTAGAGCATCATTATACCTGTAGGATGGCATATAACTGAACAGCCTCTAAACTTCCCGTCTTCATGCAAGACTGAGTTGAAGATGCCATTATTGGCCAGATAATTGCCTAGAGTCAAATATTAGTTGTTCTGTGAGTGGCAGAGCTAACGAACCCTGCTTTGCCATGTTTTTTGTGCATTTTGTGCCTTAATTCCCTTCTCTGCATGGAAAGTCTGTTGTAAAATGCCTCCCACAGAAGAAACCAAGTGAGCTGTCATCTGCAGTGTCTCTCTCCAGCTCCCTGTTTTTCCCAAAAACTTGTAGGGCTCCAGAGAGGTTTGAAATGGTTTTCCATCCTTTTCAAATGTGATTGAAATGGGTTGATAGCCTCCAAAAATGTCATAGAATCATTAAGGTTGGAAAAGACCTCAAGGATCATCAAGTCCAACCCAACACCACCTAACTCACTAAACCATGTCCCTAAACACCACATCTACAAGTTTCTTGACCCCCTCCAGGGATGGTGACTCCACCACTGCCCTGGGCAGCCTGTTCCAATGCCTCATCACTCTTGCAGTGAAGAAATTTTTTCTAATATCCAGCGTAAACCTCCCCTGGCGCAACTTGAGGCCGTTTCCTCTTGTCCCATCACTTGTTACTTTAGAGCAGAGCCCAGCACCCACCTCACTACACCCTCCTTTCAGGCAGTTGTAGAGAGTGATGAGGTCTCCTCTCAGCCTCCTCTTCTCCAGGCTAAACACCCCCAGCTCCCTCAGGGTTACCAGGAACTGCAAAGCAGTGGCTCATCCCCAGACGACCATGTTCCTCATCAAATTAGCACGACTGTTGGTGACAAGTGCTAGCCTGGCACCATCTGAGATGAAATATGGTTAGGCAGGGAGCTGGGTATGCCCTGACACGTGCACTGACGAGCAGTGAGAAAAGCAGCTTCCTGAGCTCTCATCGTTGTGGTGGAAATCCAGGAGAATCTGCAGGCCTCTTGAAGGAAGATGCCAACTACAGAAAAAGAGCAACTGAGTGCGATAAACATTTGGGCTTCTGTGAGAAGAACACACAAAGAGTTGGACTGGGACTATAGCTGGCAGACAGC
This sequence comes from Pterocles gutturalis, assembly GCF_000699245.1. Taxonomy (NCBI): domain Eukaryota; kingdom Metazoa; phylum Chordata; class Aves; order Pterocliformes; family Pteroclidae; genus Pterocles; species Pterocles gutturalis. The sequence goes on from NW_010143499.1 coordinate 11,031, forward strand.
AGTGGACTGTGCTTATTATTACCAGAGCAGGCATCCCGCCCAAAGGCAGTGGCCTCCTGCCCAACAGAGCCAACACAGGATTGCTATGCCTCAGCATATCTACAAGCACTACGGTGTGTGTACCACTTCGCACATAAAGCTGCTCCTGGGATTAGATGACTTGTTGGGTCCAAAGCTTGGAAGCCAAAGCAGCCACCAGAGGGGAAGAAGGTCCTGGGGTGCCAAAGGCCCCAGTATCATGGTCCTTGGAGTTGTCCCTAGATTGTTGTCACTTTCCTGCTGTGTTGAAAATAACAAGAGTGGTTATTTATGTCCCAAATAACTGTGAAGGATTTAATTCATACTCATTAGCTCAGATTTATTTTTTTTTTTTAATATGGAATTAAAACTATCTGCAGGGTTAAAGCTGCTGCCATAAGTTTTAGCAGATGTGAAATTTCAGTATTAAGAAGCTCAGAGTTTTAAATTAATCTAAAAAGATGAGCAATATGTTAATTTGGGAAAAAATACCAACTGTCTGGAAAAAATAAGAATAAGAAGGAAAATAAACATACTGGTTAATTTAGGGTTTCTTTTTCTTTTTTCTTTTTCTTTTTTTTTTTTTTTTTTTAAGCCAGAACCAATTAACATGTTTTGAATTTATTTGTCTGGGTTGTCATGCTTTTGGGAAGACACACTAGAAG
>NW_010143499.1:11740-28298 GCF_000699245.1 Pterocles gutturalis
TAAGCAGCTGCCCTCTCATTTCATCTTTCTGTGAATATTAAAGGGTTACTGGGAGACACGGTGCAGCTGTCAACGCCATGGCCAGCAACAGGGCTGCTGGGTCCTTTCTGTGGCCTCAGGCATGAGTAACACCTGCAGCTTTTGGAGAAGGAGAAAGTGGCTGTGGTGGTACATGGGCACTGTAATGTTTTACTTCTAGCAAAAGTTTCAGTGAGAAAAGGAAGGATGCAGAAGATGGGAAGACAAAGAGGCTGTCATTGGGTTTCACCAATCTGTAAGGAAATAAATGCATCTAGCTTATTTAGTAAAAAAAAACCAAACCAAAAAAACCAAAAACAACAACAAAAAAAAACCCCACAACAACACAGGGTAAGAGAAGGGAATTACAATTGGGGCAGGACATGGGAGTAACACGGGGGTGCTGACATGGGAACAGGGAAGTCCTTATCTCCCATAGGGTTAGCGCAGTGACGCTCAGCTTCTACAGGTGGGGTTTTAGGATCTAGCTGTGAAGTAGGTGGCTGAGGTTTAAAATAGCAGCCTGACATATGGCTACAGTGAAGGGGAAGGGAATCTGGCCACATCAGCTCTATGCCGCTGATACCATGAGCTCATTTAAAGACAGAGAGTAATTCAGCTTAAGGGGCTGAGACAGAAGATTGTGGCCTTCACATGACTTGACTGAAGCAGAAAACAATTTTTAAAAATGACAACACTTTTTATAAGCAAGAGTGCCTGTAAATCCCCGGGGACTTTGAGGATCAGTCTCTGCAATCCTCTCTATTAGAGACCGCCTTAGAAGTTTGAAGTGGTGAATACAAGGCAGGCACAGATACGGTGCAGACAGAAATGATCCATTTACAGGATTCAGATATCCATAAATTTCTCTTAAAGTTAGAATAAAAGGAAATAATTAATTCTACAGTCACTACACGGGTTTTCCTGTCTGGGAATAAATCCCAGGTCTTCCCGGCAGCCAGGAACCAGCCACACAGCTGTGCTGCTGCAAGGGGCCAGAGGCTGCAGAGGCAGAGATGAAAGCGTGGACACTGAGCTCTGCTAGCGCTGGAAGGGTTAGGCAACGTAAAGTGTTCATAAAAGGAAAAACACCAGGTTGGGCCTGACTTCTGTCCTGGGGTAGGAGAGATCTTTGCTAAACCCCTCCCTTGGGCAAGTTAACTCTGAGCCACGCATATAACAGATAAACCATGGGATTTTATATCATGTAAGCGTGCCAGTTAAATCCTTAATACCACCCTGGAACAAAGCACTCTGAAGACAGCAATAAAGAAAGGAGCAATAGGTGCAGATTTACAGAAATTGGTACAATATTTTGGGTGTATTGTGTTGGTGACGGGCTGTCATGTTTACAAATGAATGAAAGCTTCTGCGTTGTTGAAATTACTTTCCACGGAGATTTTTTTCAAACGTAGGCTATGTAAGGCTTCTGTTAGCTTGAATAACAGGATGCTCAGCAAATAAGCTAAATATTTCATCTATTATCTCTTTGCACACTAGACAGTTCCCTAAAATCCATAAAGGTAAGTTTAGGATCTCATGGCTCAACTCTGAGAATGCATTTCAGCATTTCAAAATACGTATGCTGGAACCTGCTTGGCCTGCCGATGCCCTTAAATATAGCCGAGGAAGCACTTCCAGACTTCAAGGTGCTTTTTTTTTTTTTTTTTTTCTCTTTTATCAAAGTGTGACATTTCAAATGCATTTATGAACAGGAAAGCCTAAGCACTCTCCTCCTGAAAGTCTAAAATAATCATTTGAACTTGAGTTTCCTCCTCCCACAGGAAAAATAATCCTAGGAAAAAAAAATAATCTTATTTATTTAGTTGAAAGGCAGTGTAAAAACTCTTTGTCACCTGCAGAGTCTTTGGTAAACTACTGAAATCTCCAAATCAAGGACCTTTAGTTATTTTCTCTTGGTGTTTATTTACACAGTTCTTATAAACTACCACAGCTAGAGAAGACTCAGTGCCAGGCAATGATGTGTTCTCATCCTGTGGGCCAGCTGCTGTGTATCACTTACGTCAAGTTCAATATAAATGACATATAGAGGATGCGTATTGTAGTGGGGCCTTATTTTCAGTCTCACACACATGCTACTTAGCTATAACATTAATAAGAATTTTCTCCTTAGAAGTAACCTTCTTTAAAGATTTTATTCTAACCTTGAAAATAATGGGCTTGACTTGAGCTACATTTGTGCTGAAGAGGAGCTTTTTTTTTTTTTTTTTTTTAAGAGACCCTCCACTCTGCTTCCTTCTCTGTCTTATCCATTTTCTTTTTTTGCTCTGGTTTTGCCCCTCCATACTTTGCAGGTACCTTCTTTCAAGCTCGTTGTCTACTATAAACTCCAGAACAGATTTCATCAGTGTGCTTCCCTTTCTCTGTTTTAGACGACAAAAAAATTAATCATATTTCACTCAGTGTCCCCATTTGAGACCTGCAGAAATGACAAGCTACTCAAGCCATGGGGAAAGTACTGGTCAGAGCCCAGGACCATCCTGTGTCACTGTGCTGGAGACACATGCCGTGTTTTCTGAAGATGTTTGATTTTGTATATCATTCTCATTTGGTTGCAGTGTGCTATTTTGTAATCCTTTTGGGCTCTTCCTCGCTGATATGAGCACTATATAACAGCAGCAAAAATATTTTTCAACCATTTGGACACTACCAAAGATTCTATACAGTGGTGGATCCATGCCCCAAAATGTACATCCAGATCTTAGCCATTCACATGCCTCGGTTCAGATCACTAAAAACAGATACTCATCACAGTAGTCTGTAATTTATCAAAGAAAGATTTTCCTTCTTCTGTGTCTGTTTTCATTCAAGCTGTGGATTTAATATACTTTTTCATTCATTACAAAAGTTCTGTAAGATTTTTCTTCTGCCTTATGCTCTACTTAGCATAGCACAGCTAATTAACAGCCAACTGCAGGACGAAAGGAAGATCCCTTGTGCACAAGTTCATCTGGAGGCACAGTCTGATCTGCTAATTTTTTTTTTATTCTGCTGACATGAGAAGCACCAAAAGCCAGCTTTGCTCCTGCATCACAGACTGCGTTTGTTATGCTTGCAGTCAAAGGAAACATTTTAAAGTGTAAATGGAGATATTTAACTGAGAAACTGCTAACATAATAAATATGGAATTTCGTGTCACCATTTATGTAATTATTTATCAAAAGATGTTTGTTCCTTATGGTTCCTAAAAGACAATACAACATTTTGCATTAAACAGTTTCTCTAGAAATCCTATGGAAGAGATCTTCCAAGTGTTTGGGATTGATTTGAGGTTAAAGCTGGCAGGTTGGAGAAGTGAACTTAGGCGGCTGCTGCTGAGACCATCCTCCCTTACAGATGTTTTTCCATCAGGTGATGCCTAAACCTGGATCCTCCACCTTAACAAGCCACAAGTTTACAAAGGCAGAGCTTCTCTGTTGACTAAAGGAGCTTGAGTGCTTGCACCTGAGTTTTGCTAACAATTAACATGGCTTTAAGCAATACAGAGTGAGCAACCTGCTGAGCAGCTAGGAAAGCAAGTATATCCTATTTGCAATTACAAAAAGAAAAAAAGGGTTCCTTTGATGAACATAGCTTTGAATTATTTGAGTGTGATCTGTGTTGTTGTGTTTAGTAGCTATAAGGAGCTCAGGTCTATTTCTGCTGGAACAGGAGTGCTGTGCCTGGTGGTGGGGTCAGCAGAGACCCTACTCAGCACAGGGCTTTGTCTTGCTGTCATGGTGGAAATGATTTCAGAATCCTGCTTTGTCCTGTTTTACAACAAGTATACTGATGGGTAGGCAGCAATTGGGCCGACAGCAAGCTTCTTTCGTGTGGCTGTGTATCTGCATGGAAAAGATGGAAGGTAAGAGAGGATACCTCACTACAGTAACCCGGGAGGGAGTTATTCAGTCACTTTGGATTGTGTTTTGGGGGATATCCTTAATGCCATAATCTGTACACACAATGAAACCTATGGGAGGAAAAGCTCCAGCAAACTTTTGCTTCCATGTGCAATGCTGTCAGTATAGAAGCTGAGGGCTTTACTCCACCTGATTTTATTGGGTAAAACAAGATGACTTTAAAAAAAGGAAAGTATTGCTTAAAAAGTTGAAATTATTTATATGATTGTCCCACTAAGCATAATATTGCTTACCAGAAATACTTTCCCTTTTAATGCAAACAAAACACTTGTCAAATTCTGTGTAGCATCTTACACAAGCACTTAGGAAATTGTTAATAAGACCAGGAGTGAAGAGAATAAGATAACACACATGTAATGTCACTAGGGCTCGTATGGCAGCAGGAGAAACTGGAAGGATATGAGGTGAGCTGGGAAAATTAGATATCTGGGGTCACAGAGAGGCAGATATCTACTGATTGAATATGGTGTGATTGTGGCTGATGGATTAAATGCTGTGAGCGTGGACCTGGCAGGCAGATGGAAGAAACTTCTGCTACAGAAGGTACAGCCAAAGAAAGAGCTGCTAGCCATACATGGGCTGGAAAAAGTAAGTTTATCAAGCTAAAGACATGTCTTCCTCAAGAACAGTGAGTTTGGAGGGGAATGAAGTATAAAGATGTACTTTTTTTTTTTTTTTTTTTTTTAATGTTCCTGCTGCAGCTTTTAACAGAGCAACCTAAGATTAGTGTCACAAACAAGGTGAAATGGGAATTAGTTCTGACAGGCTTACCAAACTGCCTGCTAGTAGCCCGGTGAATATTTTTTTGTTTTTTTTGAAGGAAGATTTGGGTTTGGGGCTAAAATGCTTGGAATTGAGAGAGAATTAAGTGTCTTGTGTGGTAAAAGGAGCTGTCATTAGCAGGAGGTGGCGAGACACCTACAGAAGGCTCCAACACTGGAATGTCACTGTCTTCATGAAGGACTTGGCAAGAGGCTTGAAAAAGGTGCTGGTGGGGCCCAGTTTGGGTCAGGATATTCTCTGGGCTCCGGAAAAAAAAAAATGTGTGAAGCCACTTAATTTAGGAATTAGAGTTTAGCACTCAGGAGTTTTGGTAGCACTTCTAGGAAAAGCTGCTGTGTAGAGCAGCCAGTCCAGGGATGGGGTGTCCCTCTTTGCCACCCAGCTGAGATATAAAAAAATAGAAATGCTTGGCAGAAGTGTTTCTTTCTCCCCAGGACTATATGTGTATAAAGAGGGACAGTATGCCTATATGTCATTAATGTAAAGATTCACACCATGGTACTGAAAATGAAGGCAGGTGTAGGAGCAGCAAAGCTCTTGCCTTTCAAGGGTCCTGGAGGCAGTGGACAACAAAAATGCCCTGGGGCAAGCTTAAGGTAAATGAGCCATGCTTTTACAATGGCACAGCAAAAAGCAAACCTGAAGCAGCCTTCCCGTTTAGGTAACTTGTCCAAAGGTATTTAGAGGAAATTGTGATCAGGTAGAAATTGGATCAAAAGGTGCTGGATGTGAGGAACGTGTAAAAGAAAAATGCTGAGCTGTATTTAGTACAGTCACATAATGATTAATTTCTGAATTCCTCAAATCTAGGTCTGTGGTCTATGTGCTGCAAAAGCCTGACAAAAAAAGCACCTGGATAAATTGTAAAAGCAGAGCATAATTTTGTCTGTGGAATTTATGAAAAGGGCTGCACTGATTTCAGGTACTCCAAAGAGTGATGGCAGCTTAAGGAGCTGTGGGTGCAATAAAGCCACCATAAATCCCAGCTGAAATGAATCAATATCTTGTTCCTAAATTTATTCATTTGCAAAACTTGGAGGCTGGGTAGAGCTTACTAAACTGCACTCACTTTGTGCGTCTTATGAGTAGTGGAAGTAGAGCTGAATACATTTCTAACAATGAATGTACATGAAAGACTATTTTGGTGCAAGCAATTACCCTACAGCATAGTCAGTGCATTTGCTGTATACCTAAGAATAATGGATTAATGACTTCCAGGATAAATGTTACTGCCTGGTATTTTATGGCACAGGAGTAAAGAGTATAAAAATAATAGCAGCACATTTATAAATCTGAGATGGAAATCCTGCATTCTGCCTCACCTCAGGAAAATATTAATTGGGTGTGACTAGAAAAGGAAAGTAGGATTTTTGAAAAAGCAGTGCTGCTGTAGGGAAGAAAAAAACCATTGTATCAGATGGTGGTTGTTGGATATTCTTTCTGGCCAGAAATGGTATGTATATGCTGGTTTCAGCTGAGACAGAGTTAACCTTCTTCACAGTAGTTAGTGTTTTGGATTTGTGCTGAGAAGAAGGCTGATGACATACTGATGTTTATAGTTGCTGCCAGGACAGTCAAGGACTTTTCAGCTTCTCTGCTGTGCCCGTGTCTGCAGGTGCAGGAGAAGCTGGGAGGGAGCACAGCCCCGATTACCAGCCCAGGATTCAACCTTAGGTTTAGGATTGAGACCCAAATTGGCCAATGACATATTCCATATGATGCATGGCATGCTCAGTCTATAGGCGAGGGTCTGTCCAGAAGTACTCTTTCTTTCTGTGTTAGCTCTCTCTGGGTGGTCTCTTGCTCTGGGTTGTCTCCTTCTGGGTTGCCCCTCTCCCAGGGTCGTCTCACTCCCTCGGTCAGCTCTTGGTCTTGGATGCTCAGGCTCTTATCTCTGTTCCAGGATTGTGGGTTCAGGACTCTCCTTGCTTGTTAGTCAGGAACGGGCTGAGCCTTGGTCATCGGGTGGTGAGCAGTATCACTGTGTATCACTCATTTGTATATTTGTATCTATTGCTATTACTATTGTCATTATCATTATTTCCAGTAATTGATTTATCAGATTGTTCTTATCTCAACCCACGAGTCTCCTTTCCCTTTACCCCTTTAATTCTCTCCCCCATTCCCATGACCGGGGAGGGTGAGTGAACGGTTGTGTTTTGGGTACCAGCCAGGGCCAAAACTACAACAACATATCACAAAGCAACCTCTCCTGTAGAATTAGCTGAAGCAGTTTCAGTTATGGGTTGCCAGCGCAGCTGCTTTTGGATGAAAGCCTACAACATAGCTTTGAAATATGACAGATATTTGTATGGCAGGAGGTATTTAAATTGGCCTCATGTCAGATGACAAAGGACTTTGTACAGGCTCGGAGAAGGGTATTATGCAAAAGCAATAGGGTATCCATCAGTCCCAGAGACTATTCCAGACAAGAGATGCTTATACAGTGGGAAAGGATTTGATTTACTGCAAGTAGACTTAGCAAAGGACTCCAAGTGAAAATGGCTAATAAAAAAAAAGAAAAGAAAAAAAAAAGCCCCATAGTTTAGACTTTCCCCAGTTTTGCTGCATAGCAGATAGTGTTGATATGTGACTGAAAGGAAGGACAGAGGTAGTAAGCCAATATGGTACAGCAAATATTGAGAGGGGTGACATATTTAGCAGTGGAGGAAAGGAGAGATAAGAAAGAGGTGGTTTAATAATTGTCTGCAGATGAAACTAAAAGATAATTATAGCATAGGTACCCTGAGATTGATGAAAAATGGTTGTAAGCTTTCATAAGTTGCAAGAGGGAACCAGGAGGTGGTACTGGAAAGTAATAAGCATGGAGAGATGAGGAGTCACGTTTGTAATGATCGCAGGAGCCAGAAATCTGGCTTGTGCTTGTCACTTCCCCAAGTCCAGCTCCACAGGTTTCTATGCTCAGCGTAGGCATGCTGGGCAGGCGGGGCTCCAGCTCCCAGTAAATTCCCGTTGCCTTCCTAGGGAAGGCCTTACAGCACGTGGAAGCGCAGGTGGGATGCAGATGAGTATCCTGGAGGAAAATAGAGACAACCCATCCGCTGGGCATCGCAATGCAGGAAGGTACGGGCTTGGGTCCTTCCTAAGGGTGTCTGTGGGACTTGGTGTTCCCCAAAAGCTTCAGCTGTGTTCACAGAATGTGCATGCAAGGAGGGTTTGAATACACGCATGGAGTCTGGCTTTCACTTTAAATGCAGAATTAGATGAAGACAAGGATACTTGGGAGTAAAGGCCTCAATAAAGAAGCAACAACAAGTGGTGGACAGCAGTTTCTCCTCTGACCAGATGCCCCACGGTTCTTCCATAAGGCTAACCTCTGGGTTTTTGCACGGAGGAATGGTTTCTTGAGAGAGGATCCCCAGTAAATGCTGTGTTAAGCCCAGGGCTGCTCACCCTGCCCTTGCACTTGGGCAGCAGCCCTTCTGCTAGATGAATGATTTGCAGAGCTACTTTGTGGACGGGATTTGTGAGGATGATCTGGTTTAAAAAAAAAAATAACTTTCCCCTCAGCAATTTTTTTTTTAACGTGGACCAGTTCTTTATTCATGCTTAACAGGAGAGTCTTGCAGTCAGAAAGGCACAAGTGGGAGGGAAGGATGCTGCAGGGCAGGGTATGGTCTTATCTGCCTCAAGCAGGGCTATGGGGCCTGGGTTTCAGCCTCTGCTGTGAGCTCAGCTTCTAGAAACATGGCAGGTCTCACTCTGCGCTGGGGGTTTCATTTTTACAAGGCATTGTTCTGGATCTGGACTGAAAAAGGTAGCTGTTCAAGGCTGCTGCTTTCCCAGGAAGTGTATCCCTACTTTTTTATTATTATTATAATTCTTAAGCCTCCTAGGTTGGGAAAAGGTAAAAAATGTTTGGTTTTTTGTTTTTTTTTTTTCTTCTGTGTTTTTAACTCCCAATTTCTCTGAGTTTATCTTAGCGATCACAGGGATAGAGCCCTGCTGTGGGGGTGGTGGAGGAGGCCAGGCTCGAAGGAAATGATGATGGTCATTTCTGGACTTCTGCACGCCCACCCTCTGGCCAGCCGCCCGGGGGAGGCTGGGCTTGAGGCTTATAGGGTGGATAACAGAAAGAAAACAGAGGCAGAAGTAAAAGCCTGGCTTGTAAAAACAGTCAGAATCCTCTCTATAATTCTTTGAGTCAGAGTTGTGCTAAATCCATCCCTTCGGAGCAGTGGGGTGGCCAAGCACAACTAAGAGTCAGTGCCCAGCTTGGAAGGGAAGAGAGAGATCTATGGGTGTGCCACCACCAAGGCATTAACCGAGGCAGGCTGAGGCACATTTTGACAAAGGCCAGCCATCCTCCTGCTCACGGGTGCCTTCTGTGGTAGCTGTGAAAGCAGCCCACGTTTCTCAAGCCTGGGTGCAGTGCCCGAAGTACATCAATGACTTTCTCCTCTTCTTTCCTTGTTTTCTTTTATCTTGGGAGATTACTGAACTGAGAGTCTACCTTCTCATAATGAGGCCAGAGTACATTGGAATTATCTGTGGGCATCAGTTAATAAACAGCAGAATAAAAGGCATAGAGCTGGCTGGGGGTGATGCGTGTCAGATGTTCACAGAGCCGTAGCCCCTTTCTGTGCCGGGTGGGAGCAGGGGAAGGCGAGAGCTGGGGCAGGAGGGTGCAGCTTGGCCGCATGCCTCGCTCAATTAAAGGAAATTGCCTGACTCTGTTACCTTCCCCTCCTCCTCAAAAAGTAAGGGTCTAAATTGCTGTCAGGCTACAGCTGCTAATGAGAGTGAGCTACGCGGCGGCATGTTTAGCGTACCCTCTGCTGTGCTGAAGGAGAGCGAAGCAGGAGATGGTGGGCTGCAGCAGTGGGAACAAGAAAATCTCACAGCCTGCTGAAAGCCATCAATTCTGATTTATTACTTGAGTGGCTATAGTAAGTCTTCATTAAGCTGTTACCACTCATCGTCTCAGCAGAAGACAGGACCAATGTAAATGAAAGTGTTATTTACTTGGTATTCTTTTTTTTTATTATTATTTTGTGGAGAACTTGTTGCAATGCCTATCAGTAAGGTTCCCCAACACTTTCCTTTGGGAAAAGCTGTTTTCAATTGCTTCTAACAACTCTTAAACATTCAGACTGTAATTTTCCACACCAGATACTTGGCTCAGACCAAGTAGTTTTGGAAAATTTCCAACACATTGTGCTTTGAGGGTTTTTTTTGAGGCATTACCTGGGGAATATACATTATATTCTCTATGCTAAAATTTAAATATTTTTTTAATACTTTGAAGTGTGAAGGTGGTATTTACTGTCCCCATGGTGATTTGCCAGGATTTAGCAATATTATAAACCTATGAAAAAAAAAAAAAGAAAATTCAGAACTGAGCACCGTCCTTCCCTTGCCAGCTCAAGGGTAAGGGGATGTTGTGCTCCGAGAGTAATTGAGCAAATAATTATGTGCTGTTTGTTTGCTGAGTCTGCGGTTCTGTTTTCAGTACAAAGCTTGCAGATTTCTCTGTTTCTACGTGTGTTTGTGTTGCAAAAGTGAGGCCAGCTTATTAGTCTCAGCTCCTAAAGCAGTAACGAGATGTTTTCCTTTGAATAAAGACAGTGGGATTTGGTCCTCAGTGTCTAACTCAAACCTCTGTCCTTTATACAGGATTGTATTTATTTTTGACAGACCGGGGGATGAAATAAAAAATGGGAAGCGCCTTTCTCTCCTCCAGCAAAACACAGCAATTAGTCAAAGATAATAATTTCTACAGAACGTCACGTGCCCAGGTATTTTACTTGCAATCTTGTGCCATTAGCAATGCGCATAGTATCTCATGTTTTCATCTGTTTGGATCAAGAAACCTAGAAACAGTGACAGTCTATTTATTTTTATGGTTGCTGAACCTCTATTAAGAGGTATTATGCATGGTGTTTGATTTTTCTGCCTTTACATCTTTGCATCCCCATGGTTACTGTTTGATTAAACTTTGATCAAAGAAAAGACAAACTATGTTGTTAGTTATTTAACTCTGTGTGGAAAGGGCTCTGTGGGTAAGAAAGTCAGTCCTAATTCATATAGGCACAAAAGCTGATTTTTTTTTCAAGAAGAATTCCCACTTACAAGGAGAAGAAAAAAAAAATGGGAGCTTTTAGCAGACTGTTCATGATATGGCCTTTTACCTTGTTCGTGGTATAAACTTGTCATTCCTTGTTTTTTTGTCTATTGACTGGAGCTGCCTGCTTGAAAAAGAAAGAGAAAGAACGCTTTAAGGTTGAAAAAACACGCTTACATTCAATGTTAGTGACATCAGGTAATCGATGCTTGATTAGAAAATCAAAGCCCCTTCCTTTTCATTCTTTGAAAATGTTCGCTTATTCGCATCTGTTCAGGCTGAACGTCAAAGGTAGGATAGATGGGTTACGTCCTTGCGATGCTGTGCGGCTTCAGCTTATTGCTAGAAGAGAGAGAAGTGACCCACCCAGAATGAGGATGTGAGGAGCCCTGCACTCTTCATGTATCCATAGATGGTGTCCATCTGGGGAATCTCTTATTGGACCAATTCGTAAAAGCCCAGATGGATTTGAGCATCAGCAGCATATTCTTTCCTGATCCATGAGGAGCCAGCCCAGGTTCAAGAGATGTTTGTCGCAAGGTTTGACTGAGCAGTCAGGGAGAAACAGCCAGGGAGGTTGTCCTCTCCTGGGACTCTTTTTGGTTGACTGTGACTTTAGCATTACGTGTTACAGTGCAACGTGGCCAGCTCTCCTCTGCACAGGGATGAGTGGGACAGGATCAGGCCGACCCGATCCTCGGTGTATTGGACCAGGGGGTGACAGAGGGATTGCAGTGCAGTTTAACAGGCAAAGGGAGCTGGAGGGAGGCTGTAGGACTCAGTGTGGGAGTCTTGAGAAGTCTGGTTTTAGGAGCCTGTGATATTCATCACTGGCAAGAGAAGAGGAAACTCCTGTGAAAGCAAGGAGCATGGGACCCTTCCCCCATCAATGCTGTAAGTATGGGACTGTGCCAAGTTGGGTGGAGAAGAGGGATTCTCATCTGATTCATGGTGCTTGAAGCTGTTGGAAAAAAGTGTTAAATTTGGTTTAAATCAGGAAGCTGGCAGTCAGAAAAAGCAGAGAAAAGCAATTCAGTGACAAAATTAGTCACAGTCAGGAGGATCATTTGAAATATAAAATAATCCTGGGATAAGCATCACAAGCATTTAGGGAAAGTCCTTCAAATAATGTGGAAAATGGGACAGAGGCACAGAAAATAGAGTTTTGCTTAGGCTGAGGCAGCTAACAAACTTAATAGCAACCTGGCTACCCCTTGACACTATGAAATGTGCAGGAGTTTTGGACTCTTATACTCATAGATTGGTGTGATAATACTAAGAGACCTAGAAATGAACTACCTATTCATCTGCAAGGGGAAAGACTGGGGATTTTGCATTTGTTTAAAAAGGAGGAAACGGCACTAAAACTGTAGACCTGTGTCAAGTGAGTAAGAACACTTGATAGCCAAAGAGTTGATCTGGATTTCATTAAGAGTGCAAAATGTATGGGATAGGAATGTGCTTGAGAACCACGCAGTTTGTGGTAAGTTACAATAGCTCCTTTCCTCCTTACACAAATCAGGAAATAAATGCCTTATTCACTTTTATGTAACAAGGAGGGGTTCATTAATCATCTGCTCTGACAACAATAGGAGACAAAAACATCTTGGAGGTGTCTCAGATGAATTATAGTTGAAGTTTGCCAGGATTTTAAAAATAAGTGCTGAAGAAAGTTGTTAAGACACGATTTCTATGTGGACAGATGACCTTTGGTGTCTTTTTCCTTTGCTCCTCTGCCCTGCTTGGCTATGGGTTATCACCCAGGATGACGGACAATTACATTAACTGCTGAAGGACTAAGTTGTGGGGTGACTCAAAAAAATAATCAGGCAAGGGTCAAACCCTCTCGCACTTTCAAACCACTAGCTTTCACACCGTGTGGGAAATGGCATCCAGTTGTCCATGTAACTAATTCCTCTCTTCATGCAATCCGATGTAGGGCTCCAGGAGGAAGAATATTGCAGCCTTTGAAAAGGAGAAAACCCCTATCAAGAGGCAGTTTTAGGCTAACTCTAGAATACAAATTGAAGTGAATGAAACTTCATAAATCTCCAGCTAAGGACAGAAACATGTCATACCAGCTCTGTCACTGAGGCATCAACAGAAATAAGCACAGCTGTGAATTGAAAACTGTTTAGAAATGGCCACATTCATAGAATCATAGAATCATGAAGATTGGAAAAGACCTCAAGGATCATCAAGTCCAACCATCATCCCACACCACCTAACTCACTAACCCATGTCCCTAAGCACCACATCTACGTATTTCTTGAAACCCTCCAGGGATGGCGACTCCACCACTTCCCTGGGCAGCCTCTTTTTTATGCACCCCAAACACACAGCATACCAGTATATACTCCTACAGTCAATATCTGGGACCCTGGAGTTTCTGAACCCTTAAAGCTTACCTCTTTCTCCCCTCCCTAAAGCTGAGGGCACAACATTGCTGAACCAACAAAAATGCTGCTCAGTCAGAAGTGTGGCAGGCAGATGCCTGGATGATCTGTGCAGCTACTCCCCACTTCTTCTGGTCAATGGGAACTGAAAGACAAAGAATGAGATTTAATTTTAGAGACTCCTTTGACTGATGTTAGTAGAAATAACTGCAAAGTACTTTATTGAGCCTCTACACTTTCCAACCCAGGTGTCACACAGTTCAGTTTCAGATTCTTACTAGCCACTCTTGCAGGCATTTTTCTTAGCCAAAGTAAAAGGACTGAAAAAGTCAGTTTTAAAAACCTCTTTGGCTAGTTACGCCTTTCCTTTCACAGCATTGATGGACTACTGTGGGAGAGAGAATAAATGCCTGACAGCTGAGAAGCAGACAGGAAACAATTGTCAAATAAGAGTTGAAATAAAGGCAATGGGAATTCTTGGCACTTATCCTCTGCTACAATGGTTTGCTGGTTATATGCATGTGAGACTGTACAATATGCACATTCAGAATGAACTTCCAGAAAGCCAAGAGTAGCCCTTGGAACGTGGCCTCCTCCTGCTTCTTTGCTCATCCACCTTTCTCTGTCCTCTAAGGAAACTTCTGCAAGTTTCTCTACTTCTCTCTGCAATCTCCTGATTCACCCATGCTTTGGCCTTTCATGTGGGTCTCTTCTTTGTTCCAGCACCCAGAAAAGTTTTTGGTTCTTCCTCTAAAATCCAAGCTCAACACTTGGAAGGGGCTTCTAAAAATCCACGGGTCCCTTAAGGGGACATTGCCAACAGCTCCACAGCAGAACCAAAAATCTTTTTCGACCTATCTTAGCAGATGCTACAGCAGGGAGTAGGTATATTTACAAATTGTGAAAAAAAAGTAAAGATGTTCTTCTGAAAATAAAATCAAAGATGCGAGAGCTGCGACAGTAAAAGTTGCCTATCACATACAATCGGTAGAGAGGGAATTTCCACCATCAGAAAGAAATGCAAAACTGCACAAACTAGGCCGACTCCCCAGATACTCACAGCAGATACACACAGGGTCAGATCTTATCACAGGAGCTTTACCAACATTGCAAAACCACGGTGATGATTTATAAAAAAGGGGAACCAAGAATTTACCAGAATTCAAAAAAACAAATGCCTGAGACCATTTCCATTTTAGCCTACCCACATTTCTAACCCCTGGGGGAAGAGTTTTAGGGGGAAAAAAAAAAAGTACTTAACAGACTGCAGGAAGTCTTGATGCAAGAGCACAAATACTACCTGGGAAGGGAAAATGTTTCAGCTTCTTGCAACTGAACACTGACAATGAAGTGATGGCAGCTCGGGTTGAAAGGAGTCACAATAACAATAATTTCTTTCACTGAACCGCAAAAGAACCCATGAAAATAGTGGATGTGTATGAGCAACCCTAGAAAGGCATCTCCTCTCAGGTATCTGAGCAAGGTTACACGCAACTGCTCTATTACTGCAGCATACTGGGTAGTGCTAATGCAGGCACACGCAGGAATGTGGCCTGTGGTCTATGACCAATTGGTCCTCACATTGACTGAGAGGCAGGCTGTCAAAATGGCAAAAAAATTTGCAGAACATTTGATTGAGATGAGTTTCCTAACAGACAACCATTGAGTAATGAGTTTGCACAGGGTTTTTGAATTACTAATTTTCCTTCGTTTTTCAACAGAATTTGATCAGTGGAAAGATGTCTTTTGGTAAATTTATGGTCAAATTGAGTGAGATTCTTGAGACAGCAAGAAACTAGGCTTGATGACTCAGGAGGTCCCTTTTAGGTTAATGGATACAGCCCATACATATTGATAACCCGTGGCATATAAATAGATAAATAACTTCTGGCTGATGCATGAAGCCATGCTAAAACTGACGGTGGGTTGTGTTGAAAGCACCTTCATCTGGGTGGACAATCCTCCATGAAAACCTGTGAGGACTGCTGGTAGGTCTGCTGGTGTTTAAAGTGCGGGAGCTGCAGCTTCGTTAGCCTCCTTTGGGGTTCATGTGGGGTGTTGTATGGAGAGCTGGCATCGGGTCCAGAGGCCAAGCTCTTTCTCTTTAAAGCCAAACAAGCCCCTTTATGCAGTAAAGCCAGCAGGGGCTGGGAGAATATGGGCATTAGGCTAAAAGCAGACTAAACCAAAGCTGCTCGGGGCTCATGATGACTGGTTGCGGGTGAGTGAAGCATGAAGCGTGAGGAAGATGTGACCTTGAGAGGGAGCGGAGAGTTTCTTGGACTCGGTGTTGCTGGAGTGATAATCAGTTGTGACTCTGAGCACGCTACAGGAGGCAACTGCTTCTGCTTTGCTCAGGAAAGCAATCTTTGCGTACAGCTCTGTGATAAGACAAGACTAGATTGAGAATTCATCTGCTCAGTGTCAAGTAGAAATCCTACCCTTCAGGAACCTCCCTGTGAGACCCCACATAGCCAGTGGCTAACCACATTCTGGAGAAATGAGGCAACAGTGTTTTCCACGTGTACCTAGATTGTAAAACTGTCTCTTTTTTGATTACTTTGTTCCCTTGCTAGAGATGCAAATCTAAAAAGAGCAATGCATATTGTGCGTGGCTGCCAGGACAGGGAGGAATTTTCCCTGGATTGCACTCACGGGGTTTCTACATCCTTTCTCTGATGAGTCTGTGTCCCTCACAGACCATACTATTGCAGGAAATGAATGGCTTACAAAGGCTCACCAGAGCATCTTTCTAATTACTTCACTGCATACAGAATAATTATAGAAAAAGAAGGATAAAAGCCCAAGCGAACTACAGAGGCCCTTGAAAAATGCCATCAGGTCAAACACTGCTGCCATCACCTCCTCCTTTCCTATTGACCTGTCCTTTCATCTCAGCATTAAGTGTCCGCTTCCTTCAAATAGCTTTTTATCCTAACCAACTCTCCTAATTTACAAAGCTGCTTCAACTTGTTTATTTTTGTTGACTGCTCGCAACAGAAGCCTTTATTGCTTCATTCCTTGCAATTGAGTAAGCTTTCTGGACTCTGCTTGCATTGCTTCAAGCAGCCAGGCAATCGTCACCTGCCCCGACAGTGCTAACTTGGCTTCTTCAGCCAGAAATGAAATAGAGTCCATGAATTTTAGGAGTAAGAGAAGGCGAAGGAGAATAGTCACGGGAAGTAAGACACAGTCTGTAAGGGAGAGTATCTTGTACCAGTAAACACAAACAGGGAGAATTCTGCTTCATTTATCTGCAGACTGAGAAAGCTGCTTGATGTTCTTCCTCCTCAGCAGAAAATGACAGCACACAAAGCGATCGCGTTATTAATTCAGATGAAGAGTAGCATGCA
>NW_010143499.1:28314-30419 GCF_000699245.1 Pterocles gutturalis
CATTAAAGTGAAGGAGCAGTTTAAAACTTCATTAAAATCTAACCAGCAGAAAATAATATGATTCCACTGACATTTGATTTAATTAAAATCTGTAAGTTAGGAATATTAAAATGTGTACTAGCTCTGGAAGGTCTCGGAAAGCAGCATCACCTGATACCTTACCCCGTGCTTCTCAGAGAGTGGGGAGCAGCGGACAGGCACCAGGAGTTCTTGGGGTCCCAACTCAGTAAAGGTCAGTGATGCCAGCAATAAAGGTGGCCTGCACGCAGTCATCCAAAACATCCTCGAATTAGTCAAGCAGGGTTTCTGCATTATCAAAATAAGTTTTACCTGTTCAATTCAGTCTTGGAAGTTGAAGAACCAAATTGATTCTCTGAACTGCGAGAAACAATGGCTCTGGGCCAAAGTCCGCTGAAACCAAGACAAAGATCCCCCACTGACTTCAATAGCTTGCTGGATCTCATTCAATGAGAGTAAATGACTTTTTTTTTTTTTCCTAAAGTGAGTTTCTTTTTCCTGTGGCAGCTTCGCACAATATAATCCATTGTGGTTGCCTCCATTCATACACTGCTGTTCTCCTACGTGCAATTTCAGACCAGTATTGTTTCCAATACTTTATAATTTTGCATTGTCAGGATAGTGTTCTCTGTGGTTTCACAGAGTGAATTGACCTAGTTAAAATTAAAGGTTGCTAGGATAAACTAGATTAGGTTGGTCTAGTGATCTGAAAAAGTGCTGTAACATGCTGTGTCTGTCTTTCTTTCTGTGAGTAAGAATGGCTGGGTGAAAAGACAGCTATTAGAGCTACTTGGTTTACACTGTTAAAATTACAGGTCTGATGGTATCCTACTAGGATGCAACAAGACCAAGTGATCAGTTTTTCAATTAGAAATACAATAATTCCACTGTTTTATTTTTAGCTATGAGATTTCACATTCCATTTGAAATGCACATGAACCTAGTTAGTAATAAAGTAATACCATTTACTGACAGCAAGGATATTTCTGCATTCTTAAGACCTTCCATATTGTGAACTCTCTCAAGCCTGACAAAAGAAGAATATCTTATCTCAAGCTTTGGAGATTGCAAGAAGTGGATATCTTGCTTTCCATATCTTAGCACAGGCTCAAGGTGTCTCGTTCATGAGGTATGAAAACAGCAGACTCAAAAGGGGCGATGCACGTTACCAGCCTCATCTACCAACAAACATCTTGAGTTTGACTCTTTCTAGGCACAGTGTAAATACTTTGAAGCTGAGCTACTGCTGGAATAATGGCTTGCTCAGTTTTCATATGCTTGCTCTTAAACCTGTTGTTTTTTGTACAGTGAAAAGCAGACTAATGTCTCCTTAAAAAGGATATTTTCTCTTGTCAGTCCTATTGTTCCTGTAAATACCTCTTGCCTCCACTCAAAAAGGACAAGAGGATAATGGATATTCATCCCGAATGGAATCCAGAAGCCCTTTACCTTGGGAACTTCATCATTCCTTGCAGACAGAATCCCTGCAAACATCAAAGCAAGGTGTATTAATAACAATACATAGATAATAATTGTTAAATAATTGATATTGACCTTGCTGTTTGCTTCTGTGAAGAGCTCTGCTGTGTGCACGGTAAGCTGAATGGTTGGCTCCGCTGGCAAAAGCTGTATTGCTTTTTGGCTTGTTGATATCCAGCTGTCCATCACTCCGCTATCTAATGCACGGATGTGTAAAGATTGTTACACGGAGCTGTATGATACCAACATTTCTCCTCTATGTGGGAGCAACTCCCCACAACTCTGTCTCAGACCATAACTCTTTCTTCTCAAGCCAATTTTTAACACAGCTGCAGTCCAAACAGACTCTATTGTCGCTTCATTTTTCAATGTGGAAACTGTTATTGTTTTAAACCTATTTTCTGCTCTTTTGTGTGCTTTGCTGTTCGCTACTAAGAATTCAATCTATCTGTCAAAAAATGTGCCTGGGAATGGTGTTTGCATTGACTGTAGAATGGCTTTGTTATTTTTTGGGCTATGGCTGCATTACGGCTGTCATCTTGAAGGTATTGAGACACTTCAAGCCTGCTGTTTTCTTCCTTCCTTGGGCATAGTTAGTTGCTATTTTG
>NW_010143499.1:30450-40409 GCF_000699245.1 Pterocles gutturalis
GTGGAGGGAGACAGGAATGAGATGACTGAGGATGGAAAGACTTGTGGCAATGAACAGGGAAACATATTTTTTTCTCCCTTTTCTTTTGGAGGAACCCCTCTTGTGTTTGTACCATTTCTGAGTGGCTGCAGCAGAAAGCTTCTGCTTCTCTGTGGGGTTTTGCACCATCTTAAGTTTCTACCTCAAATCTTTCACCAGTTTATGCTCCTGGGAGATCTCTGTCTGGATGCTATGTAGTCCTTACTATCAGGCAGAAGCTCTCACGAGATACCTGCCCCTTACAGCATCCAGCCTTGTGTAGCAGCGGTTGCCACAAAGTGCTGTGGAAGATTATTAGCTTTCCTTGCCTTTTGGTAGAACAGTTTTGTTTCCATCCCCATATCCCAGCAGTGTTATTTATCCCCACCACATTCTGGCCCATCTGCCCAAGAAACAGCTTTATTTCTGCAGTTGTGCACACATTGCCTCTTCTTCAACATCAGCAAGCCTAGAAAATCCAAGTCTTCTTTCCTAAAACACAAGGATGCCCTGGAGTGTTCTCATAGTGTGGTTTCTCAAGGCTGGGCTAGCTGAAAGACGGAGCATTACAAAAAGCGGGCATGGGAGCACAAATACAGATTTTAATGATCAGATTTGAAATTGACTGAGGGCCAGGCAAATATGGGCTAACATAAGGCAAGTTGTGCTGGTAAAAATCTAACATAGTTGAAAATAGAGCTGCTTGGAAGTTATATAACAATGCACGGGCATGCTGCGCTGGTTTAGAACAGCTGAGAAGGAGCGGCTCAGATAATGAACACTGTAGTGGAGTTGAGGTAGGTGTGAGATGTTTGCCAGTGCTGAATAGCATTAGCAGCTTGTTAAGGCCAAGCAAATAATAAATTACTGACTTCAACAGACTTTACTGTTTACTAAGTCCTTACATTTACATTTACACAGCGAACGGGACTGCCAGAATGCACCTTGAGTTAGTGAGCTGATACTCCTCAGCTGAACAAGTGAGCTTGATTTATGTAATAAGCAGTATGCACACTTGAATAAAATCAAGGTAGTTTCCTCATACAGGGCCTTACATGCTTTGGTGCTTGTACACATGCTTTCCTTTGCACCAGTGCCAGGGAGAAACTCTTGGCTCTGGTCCTCAAGTTTCCTGAAGACGGTATAGCAGATGGTTGGAGATACTCCTTTTAAGGGTGAAAAACCCCACTATCTAGTATCTTCACAGAATCATAGAATAGTTTGTGTTGGAAGAGACCTTAAAGATCATCTAGTTCCAACCCCCCTGCCATGGGCAGGGACACTTCCCACTAGCCCAGGTTGCTCAGAGCCTCATCCAGCCTGGCCTTGAACCCCTCCAGGGATGGGGCATCCACAGCTTCTCTGGGCAACCTGGGCCACTGCCTCACCCCCCTCACAGTGAAAAATTTCTTCCTAATGTCTAGTCTAAATCTGCCCTCTTCCAGCTTAAAACCATTACCCCTCATCCTATCACTGTAGTCCCTGATAAGAGTCCCTCCCCATCTCTCCTGTAGCCCCCTTTAAGTACTGGAAGGCTGCTACAAGGTCTCTCCCCAGCCTTCTCTTCTCTAGTCTAAACAACCCCAACTCTCTCAGCCTGTCCTCATATGGGAGGTGCTCCAACCCTCTGACCATCTTTGTGGCCCTCCTCTGCACTCACTCCAACAGGTCCATATCTTCCCTGTGCTGAGGACCCCAGAGCTGGATGCGGTACTCCAGGTGGGGCGTCATGAGAACAGAGTAGAGGGGGAGAATCACCTCCTTCGACCTGCTGCTAATGCTTCTTTTGAGGCAGCCCAGGATACAGTTTGTTTTTTTGGGCTGCAAGTGCACATTGTCAAGTCATGTTGAGCTTTTTGTCAACCAACACCCCCAAGTCCTTCTCCTCAGGGCTGCTCTCAATCCATTCTCTGCCCAGCCTGTATTTGTGCTTGGGATTGCCCCAACCCACGTGCAGGACAGTGCACTTGGCTTGTTGAACTTCATGAGTTTGGCATGGGCCCACCTCTCAAACGTGTCAAGGTCCCTCTGGAGGGCATCCCTTCCCTTTAGCACATTGACTGCTCCACACAGCTTGGTGTCGTTGGCAAACTTGTTGAGGGTGCACTCTTCACTGAAGAGATCTTTCGCCTATTGAATCTACAATCCATTGGGCTTCTTTCCTGACACAGAAATCACCTCACTGTTCACATTCCAGCAAACCTAAAGTTTTCTTGTCCACAGCCCCTTAGGATCCATTTACACAGCAAAAGCTATCCAGATGCCAGCACTCATGTCATTGCTGCATTTTGTGCTCGAGTGGTTTAGCACTATGAAACTTAACTTTGAGGCAAGCGCTTGGAAACCCTGCCCAAGGGACAAAACCTACATCCAACCTCCTGTATTCCCCATTTGCCTTCCTTGACTCATCATCTCTTCTGAAAATGTCCTTTCCTGACAGTTCATTATCTCATATGAACATATGGTGGACAACCCTCTCCAGAGTTTAAACAGTGTAAGCTGTAACTCTGCTGTAGCTCATGCTGTTTATGCCAGCCAGCTTTGCAGATCTGCCTGCCCTGTATTTTTATCTAAGCTGTGTATCCATGCCACCAAGACTGCTTCATGACCTTGGCTGGCAGATAGACTTTGTATTATCGAAGGGCTTAGGGTCACCCAGTGGGCACACTTGCAGACTGTCACTCAAGTGAGAAGGAAAGGTTACTCATTTACCACCCCTGACCTTCTGTTCTCTGTTTTAGATTCTGTTGAATTTTCAGGAAGCCAGGAGATACGCTTGATGCCCTATTTTTGTTTTGTATGCAACCCTGGTAGTGCTGGTGGTAGCAGTAGCAGCAGTAAAACATGGAAGAATAGGTGGATGGAGATTCCACCGGGGTTACCATTAAGGCAATTATTCCCTGACTAACAGCGTTGCGTGTGTGTGAATGCAGATGGAGACAGTGCATCTCAAAGAAGGTTGAATAAAGGTTAAATAATCTTCCTTTTCATAATGGACCCCATGAGGCTCTCTAAGGCTACTACAATAGACCGAGTGAACGGCATTGTTGCAGAGTTCTTTTAAC
Source organism: Pterocles gutturalis (assembly GCF_000699245.1). NCBI lineage: Eukaryota > Metazoa > Chordata > Aves > Pterocliformes > Pteroclidae > Pterocles > Pterocles gutturalis. The sequence continues at coordinate 33,534 of NW_010143499.1, forward strand.
AGCCCTACATATTTTCCATTATTAAAAATGCTTTGTTTTACAGATCAGATGCCCCATTAGTATTGTTATGATTTCTTGTCATTCTGAAACCAGTTGCATTTTATCCCTTGTGATTTCTAGAATACATCTAGTCTTGATTTCTTTTCAGTCCAGCAACAGCTTAATCCTCTTCCCATCTCATTACAGTATGAGAAAATTAAGATTGCTGGGGGGACATTAGTTAATAAACACATTGCCTGTAGTTCCCAGACAATTGATGCATTTTTCCATCTTTTTTTAATGGGATGTTATTTCTCACACTGAATTATCCAGGCTAAAGCAGTGCAGAAATTCTCAGTGTGCTACAGAGAAATTCACACTGGAGGAGAAAAAAAAAAAACCACATAGGAAATGGTTACTACTTTAAATGAAGAGTGAAAACCCCTATTAGGCAACTTACTTCATCTTTTTGCTTGACTTAAAGCTGAAATCTAAAACCTGATTCTCCACTTGCACTGGTTTTATATTTGTCCCATTGACTTCAGTGGAATTAATCCTAATTTACATTGGTATGAGAAGAATTGGATCACCAAGGTCTCATTATTCCAGACTGTAACTAATGACCTGGGTAGAGCTTTTTATTCTCTGGCTAGGACGATGCTGTAAGGGTTGAGAGATTGTTCACAACACAGACAGGAAGATGAGATAAGACAAAGTGAAAATAAAGTGCTTCAGACTATTTCATTCCAGGGAGCTCATCCTCAACAGTCCACAGGGGATGGCTTTGCATTTCCATTATGCCACTGTGTGCTTGGAATTGCATTCCCCTGGCATTTTTCTCCAGAGTGCTAAGAGAGCTCACTGACAGTATCCGGATACATGACATACTCCTGACAACGATTAGCTCTAGTTCTTAGTCTCTGCCAACCTCCCTTTCCTCTCCTAATCCTTTTTCTTTTAACACTTAGGGAGAGTATCCATGTTTTTAAATCAGGTGGCTGCTCTGCAGAAGAAATCAGTGATGAGTAAAGCAGGAGAGCAAGCAAGTGCTGACAGGGATGCGCAGACATTCAGCCAGAGCGTCCTTTTTTCCATTTGCAGTTTACTGTACCGCCTAGTAAAGACACGGGGACAAAAAGTTGTTTGGCATACTACATATTTATTTATAAATTACAGCCGGGTTATTCAACCTCAGTGACAGCAGTCAGTGGCTGTTGGTTCTGTGCTTGTCCATAAGGGGAGAAGCACTACCACCTCTTCACCCCTCACCTTGCCTCCGTACCACAGGCTCTTGCTTTCCCAAGGGAGGACGCAGACTGCATTTATCTGCCCTGTGTGGCTCCCACTCCACGGCTTACAGGCCATCAGCAATACACCTGTCACCACTAGGAATCTCTGTGTCAGTTCATGTCCACCCTTGTGCACCATCCTGCTTATTTTTTGCATTTTCGCCATGCTCTGTTGTCCTGAGCCTTTTGTCTTCAGAGTTCAACCTCACTCTGTCTTCTCGTTCTCTTGTGGCTTCCAGACTCTTCTGAAAACAAATCTTACTCATTTTCCGACCCTGGTTCTATCTGGCCAAAGTTTGGCTGTTTCATCTGACCTCCCTGTCTCCTACAGATGCAATTCAGCCCTGTCCTCCTCCCTTGGCAGATGTGGTTGTCTGCCCAGAACAGCTCTTCCTCTGTCTCCTTACAAACCATTTGAAGGCAGCTTGGAAAGTTACCGCTCTAATTTGACAGTGTTTCATACTTATCATCCTCGGGTCTGAGGCGGTGCAGAATACATCTAGCTCCAACAACATGTGTTTAGACTTCTAAATATCCATTGAAATAAATAATAGGAGCCCAAAGAGGAATTCAGAGCCTAAATGTTTCTTCAGCAGAGTCTCTAACAAGACTCTAAATGAACTTCACCTTCCTTAATCCTTCCACCAAGCCAATGTTTGACCTTTCACTGTGGATGGCAAACAAAGAGTTTGCATTTACAAATGATCCATCTTGCAGGAAAAAAATAATCCCTCTGAGCTCCTCAGTTCTCTAACACAAAGCATTAGTACCTTTGCTGAGAGCATAAAACTTCATTCTTGATTGAGAAAACTACACAAAAAAGCATTCGATCTGATTGACACAGCTGTTCTACTTGCATTGGGTAGCTCACTTAATCAATAAGCTTTGTCTTTTGGAATACTAATGCTTGCCTTGTACTTGCTGCTTCTCAAAATACTGTTTGCTATAGAATTATTTGTTTAATGTGATGAACAAATATATGGCTCCACTAAGAAAGCCTGAAAGTCATAGAGTGTGAGCAGCAAGGCTGTTGTTTGGAATTCCAGGCAGCGTGGCTTATAGCTAATCACTTCACCCTTTATTTCTTAACATCTTGGAAATGGTTTCTGAAGTGGCCACGGATTTCCACTGTGGTAGCATACAGTGACTACCACTACTACGGACTCTTCTTTGGAGATCTCCAGGTACACTTCAGTAAGCAGTCATTCTGTTTCAGTTCAGTGACTTATTTAGTGTTAGTAGTTAGGGAAAACTGACCTTTTCATGTGCTTTGCAGATATTAATGAAGATTAAAAAATAATACCTAGATGTATTGGAATACTAAAATACAAATCAGGTACATTTTTTTTGACTGATGCCACTCAGCTCAATAATATCCTTCCATAGAAAAATTAAGTTGTAGAAGGCATAAATATTTACATTACCATTTGAAGGAGGGCTACTATGTCTGGATTATCTCTCCTAAGCTTCACAGACTCTTACTGAAGATAGAATTACTGGAGACGGAGGCACTGGGGGTACTACGCTACTGAATTTGGAGTTGCTTGTTGAAACTTGAACAAGTTCTGAGTCAAATTTCCTTTAAAGTTGCATTTAAAGTAATGACGAGTAGTAGTAATCACTGGTGGAAGTGATGAAAATAATTAGTCTTTATTCTAGGAATTTGGATTATAATTTAACTATTATCCTGCCAAGACACTACACCTGTATTTAAACTGATAGAGAGTTAGAAAAAATTGTCATGATTTTTCAGAAAATGTCCCACGTCTTAAAAGAGGCATAGGATCTTTAAAAAAACACACCATAGTTAAACAAAGTGCTTTGAACAAGGTATGGAAGCTGCAGGAATATGACATTATGTTTGTCTTGGCCGGCTATTGGTGCATTCACTAATATTTTTTTCTACCTGTTTTTAAAGGAACAACGCTCATGTGGTTTCTCAACAGATATCAGTGATGATTTTGGAAGGCTGAGAGATTTACTGAATATTTTATGTAATTTAAAAGGGCTTTCTTTCACTTTCACTTACTGACACAGGCTATTGCCATTTACATAATTATAAAAAGAATCTCAAAATGTATTTGAGGTGATCCTACACTTAAAATACAGAGTTTGGAAAACAAGAATTTGACTAATTTTTAATAGCATGTGTGAAGGAGGTAGTGGCATACTTTGATAAATACAAAATAGTGAATGTAAATAATTATTTGCAGTTCATGCAGAGAAGCAAATGAGAATACTGTATTTGTTTGTTTATAATAAAGTTGTTACCTGCTTCACACACAGCCCTTGTGGAATTGAGTATTTCTCAGTGGTATTAGACACAACTGTTTCAACATAAACGAGAAAACGCCCAATAAAAAGCAGTTTATAAGCACTGTATTCTTTAAAAATATTCACCAGTCTGAGTTCAAAAGAAATAAGGTCTACAAGATACACTCATGTATATGTACTGTAAGTCCATCCTAGGAATTGTTGTACCTGTTATCTAGTTTGAAAAAAATATTGGTAGAGGAGCGGCAGTCTCAAAAATCATATATGCTGTTACATTTCAGGAAATAGAGATGGCCGAGTAAAAGAAATATGTTAATATTAGCACCTCCGCCGAGAGAAAAGAGGCCAATATTATTGAGGAATACCAAAGAATCCATGAAGGAGAGGGATATTGTGAATATTCCAGCTACAGTGCAAGTCTTGATAAGATAAAATAAAGCTTCATTAATGCTGCTGCTCCTGGAACTATTATTTTTTTTTAATATACATTTGTTTCTATGTGCAGATTCTGGGTGCCCTGAAGTATTAGACTCTTCAAACACCATATCTGAAGAAAGACTGGAATCAGGACGTGAAGGAAGGGGCTGTTTTTTCACTTAGGGACCTCGTCTCCAACAACAAGCCTTATCTTATCTGGCTTTTGTGTCAAACCGGCACCGTACACCCTGCCTGCCTCGCAGATGAGCTGCAGCGTGGTGGATAGAAAGAGTTCATTTATCGCCTAGACAAGCTCTAAGGGGCTCTGCTGCAAGTCGCACTTTTCCCGAGAAAATGCCACATGCTGGGCCAAGTTCATTTGTACTCTAGCTCCATTAAAGCTAATGGGCTCTCCCCCGGGATGAAGATGGTTCCTTGAAGCTAGGCAGAAAGGAAAGAAGACATCACTTAAGGGAGCTGAGATATGACTGAAATTAAATCCGAAACTGTTTATTCCTGGGTCAGAAGCTGGTTTTCCTTTTTCAGCTTATCTCTCGGACTGGAAAGAATTTTATAGCATAGGGTATCCATACCCTTATCTAGGCTGGATAATAACCCATACATTGGGAAGCATATGCTTTCAAACCACGGGGCTTCCTCTTCCTCCAGCCCACTGCTGCCATCTCCTTTTTGCTAATCTGCCTATTGGAAAAAATCAGCACTCATTTTTTTCCCCCTTTCTTGCCCTAGCTGAAGCTTTCTTTTTTTGAAGAAAAAAAAATATCTAATGCTTTCTTGGTTCTCAACTTAAACTTAGTAGAGACGTATGTGTTGGTAATTAACTGAAACGTATGTGACAGCTGGCTCTTGCCTAGGCATATTTTATAGTGGGCCATCAGCTGGAAGTGCAGGTAGGGTTGGCCTTCAAGGGCGGTAGTGTCTTAGGTTGCAAGACTCCAGATTCCTCTCCTACCTTTTCTTTATGCTTTAGTGCTTTCTTGGTCCTCCCAGAATTTGTGCTATCACGGTTTATGCCCATCTCCGGGCTGCCAGAGCACCCCTGCCGGGAAATACAGCGGTGGCATGGAGCACCCATGCTCAGGACTGAAATTCATATTCGTTTGGCATCCCTAAACATGCGAGGTTGGTTGGCTTCTCCAAGAAGAGTCATTGTGTCTTGGTGCATCTCCAAATGTTGTCTCCTAGGTCACGCCACACAGAAATTAGGCATGGGAAGTGACTTTAGTGTTAAAGCCATACGTCAGGCTCTGAAAACTGTCTTTTTTCAAACCTCTATGAATTGGAGCCTTTTTGAAGGGACTCCTGAGTTTGTATGTTGAGACAACATGAGCTGATCTTAGATGATACCCAGTGTACAGTGTGTCTTTTTCTATACTCCAGATGTAAGAAAGTGTGACTTTTCAACTCAGACTATATATAAAGACTTGTGTGTATAGCTGCCTCATTCAGTCTTCACTGTGGGACAAAGTGATGGCAGTGACATCTCCTTTGACATCAAATTCAGTTAGAGATGTGAGTGTCCATACGAAAAACACATCTCCCAGCTTCAGACTGGTTGGCATCAAATAGAGACAAAAAGAGGTATCATTAATGGTGCCAGCTGGAAGCTGCTCCTAAACTCCCCCAAAGTTTACTGTGTGGAAATAATAACAACCTGGTGACATTTTGCTGGGCATCAGGAGACTGCAAGTTTCTTCCTTGAAGACTATGACAACAGGGAAGTGCTGAACAAAGGAGCTGTGTGTTGCAAGGTTGTGCTAGTAATTTTTAAATAGGCAGCCCACAAAAGGAGGGTGGGAGGGTATTCCTCCTTCAGACATGTTGCTGGGAAAGGTCTGTCATTCTAAGGGAAACAGAAGGTGAGAGCAAGGGCTGGAGACCTCAGTAAACTCTGGTTAACTTAATAGCACTGGTAAACTTCAAGGCACAGCTGTGCTTCCCTCCCACCAAACACAGTGCCAAGTCTAGCTGTGGTAAGGGTGGGAAAGGGCTTAGAAAAGGAGCTCGAAGCGAAGGTGGTGGTGAAGGAAACAGCCAGGGCATAACTGTATCAGCCACCTGCCACACGGCTTACTGCTGGAGTCAGCGAGCACCCATGCTCTGGTCTCAGACTAGTCCTGAGACCTTTATGAGAATACAACCCAGGTCTGTTACCAAGCACGCTGAGGAAATGAAGGGCCAGGGTGGGGGGACAGCCTGTCCTTTGAAGTGCCAAAGGTGCACCCTGTAGGCAGTGGGGACAAAGTTCCCAACCAACCTGTTCCCAACCACGAGGCTGACAGAGGCAGTGCCGTCACAGAATCACAGAATGCTTTGGGTTGGAGGGGACCTTCAAAGACCATTTAGTCCAACCCCTTTGCCGTGGGCAGGGAAATCTTTCACTAGATCAGGTTGCTCAAAGCCCTGTGCAACCTGACCTTGACCAGGGCTTTGAGCAACCTGATCAGGAACGGGACATCCACAGCTTCCCTGGGCAACCTGTTCCAGTGCCTCACCACCCTCCTTGTACAGAATGGCTTCCTTAATAATGTGCCATCCAAATCTACCCTCTTCCAGTTTCAAATGGTTGCCCCTTGCCCTGTCCACTACAGGTAAAATGTCTCTCCACCTTTCTTATAAGCCACCATAAGGTCCCCCCAGAGTCTCTCTCCTGTGGGCTAACAACCCCAGCTCTCTCACAGCCTGTCCTCACAGGAGAGGTGACCATTTTTGTGGCCCTCCTCCGGACCTGCTCCGGCAGGCCTGTGTCCACTTCGTGCTGAGGGCTCCAGAGATGGGTACAGCACTTGTGTGGGGTCTCAGGAAACCGGAGCAGCGGGGGACAGTCACCTCCCTCCACATACACTCGGCCTTGTTGAACTTCTTGAGGCTCGAATTGCCCTGCTCCTCCTCCTCC
>NW_010143500.1:0-4558 GCF_000699245.1 Pterocles gutturalis
GTGGGGCTCACCTGGGAGATGAGGTCCCACAGTGGCATGGGGACACTCAGAGAGTGTTTCTAGAAAGGGGAGGGGGTCACTCGGGGGACCCTTCCCTTTGAAAGGGAAACACCGGAGCATCCTGCACTGGGATTACCGCATCTCACAGCTGGAGAGGGGGGCAGAGTGGGGAGGGCATCCCGGAGCGGTGCTTTGTCCCCATCCCTTGCACAGGGAAGGCAGAAGGATTCTGGCTGCAGCAGTACCAGCTCAGATCGGTCCTGGCGAGGTGGAGCCATGGCTGCAGCACATCCCGGGGCTCGCACCAGAGTGGGGACTGTGGTCCTGGGGAGTGAGCCCCCCAAAGTGGTGTCCAGAGCTCATCAGGCACTTCACTGCTGGGGTGTAAGGAAAGCAGCCCTGGGCAGCTGAGCATGGGGACTTTAATCAGCTGTTAGCTACACAAATACCCAGGCTGAGGGGACCTAATTGGATGGCGACAATGCTGAGCTGGGTAATTAGGAGCCCATAAACCGCACAGGTCACAGCTCCTCCAGCAGCCCACCCGCTCACCACTCTGCAAGCATGGCCATCGTCCCCGAGCCCTCCTGCTTCTGTGTCACACGCAGACACTTCTTGGGGCTAAAGGAACTCCCTGTTTGGCCCAAGACTTCATCTCCATCCTCAGCATCACGACAGCAGCCCCAGGAGGGATCTCCCCTGATGGGAGAGTCAAGGAGACCCCACTTCCAAACTTTGAGTCATTTTCTAACTTCTTCAAGCACAGGGGACCACATCACAGAGCATCCCAAAACACCTCCCTGCAGCAGGGGGACAGGAACTGACAGAGCAGCCTGAGCAGAGAAACCCGTGTCCCACTAGTGCTTGTTCTGACATGGGGAGCGCTTTGATTCACCTGCGCTCTTGACCCCATTGTGTCTCTTCTGCATGAATAATGCTGGCACTCGAACTTTCCCAGCACAAGCGCTCATTAAATATAAATTTTCAACTCAAATATTCAACGGTAGCGTTTGGAATGGCATGTTTGGGTGCATTTGAAATTCTCCCTGCACCAGTAAGTGACAGCACCAGCAGGACTTGCAGGATGAGCTTCCGAGTGCGTGGTCTACAGGCATATTCACAGACAGGAATGAGTGCCAGGTTTGTACATCATTCCTCACCGTAAATATGATTCAGAGAAGCAACCTCCTCACTGCAGCACCATTAAAAACCAAAAGAAGGTGGAAAGGGTGAACACCTCAGGAGGAACACCTTTGCTGTGTTTCTCCCTATCTTCACATCAGCAAAATGACACCAGTGGCTTTCTGGCTTGAAGGCATCTACATGTCTCATGGGTGCATCCCGTCCAAGAAAAGGGTCTCACCGCTGTTCCATTCCCATCTTTGCTTGTCCTGTGGGCTGTGAAGATGCCGTGAAAGTTCAGAGCCACATGTCCGAGGGCACCACCTCGCCCACCAGGTGCGGTGCGTCCTGGCCAGTGGCTGCCCACCCACCCTTCCCACTGCTCCCAGTTCCCAACACAGTTGTGTGAACGTGCTGCCCTGTCCCAAGGGGAAGGTCTGTGGGGGACGAAGGCTGGCGGGGAGCCTGCGGGTCCCCTCCGTCCCCATCAACTGTGATGGAACGCAGCCCCCAGCCCCCGGTTCCTCTGCACATTTGCGGACGAGCATCCGTGGAATCTGCAAGCCATTAGCTCTCTGTTATCTTTCTGGAGATGCTGAGGTGAGCCATATGGAAGCACTTATTCGTCAACAGCCTGGGACAGAGTTTGGTGGGGTGGCCAGGACTCAGCCCTTTGTGAACTGCAAAGAAGCTGGAACGCGTCCATTGACCCATTTAATGAGCTCCGGCAAGGGGAATTTCACACTGTGCCTGGAGCGGCAGTAACCTTATATGTAGGGAGAGGGGGAGATAATTTCTAATCTTGTCAATCACGCCGTTGTGAAATCCGCAGCAGGGTTTCTTACAGCGTGAGGGCCAAGGAGGAGGCGGAGGGCCTGATCCAGGTTCTTGCAGAGCAGGGCTGCACAAGAAAGGCCTTTCATTATTTTTCTTCGCAGTCTCCTCATTTCCTCACTGAAAAAAAAAAAAAAAGACAACAATATATTTATTAACTAGGCAAATATTTGACTGGGACAACATGCTGAAATGACCTGCAAACGCCTCCTCGTTCCCACCAAGAGGGGCTCCAGCTCCCGCCTGCAGCTGCTTTTGTTCCCCAAAATCTCCGGCCACCCTCTCCCTTCCTCCCAGGGAGGAGGGAGAGATGAAAAATCTCTCCAAGGTACCCTGCTGGCTCCATTCATCTTGCCTGCATCCCCAAGTTACTTGGATGGTCTTGCAGACCCTACAGCTTCCAAGCTGAAGGCACATCCTTGCCATGGGCGCAGGGATAGTCGGAGCATCGCGGCGCGCGGGGGCAGGATGGGGGACGCAAGGGCTGGTTGTGGGGTCTGCTGTTCTCCCATTCCCAGATCACCAGTGGTCCTTGCACGTGTGTCCCTCTGTGCTGCTGCCGTGCCTGTGGGTCATTGGGAGCCAGAGGAGAGGCTGCAGGGATTTGGAGATGTGTCCAGGGAGGGTCCCTTAGGGGGCTGCTCTCCTCAGCAGGGCACACTGCTCCACGCTGGGATCTTTCCAACCCCTAACGATTCCATGATTCTGTGATTCCATGATTCCAATGAAACATCACACCCAAAATGTAAAAAAATATTTAAAACCTGCACACAGGCATGGACTTTGTTGTCCTCGCCTCTCTGAAGACCCATGACCCCACCTGGGTTGGTTGGGAAAGCTCTTTCTGTTGGGCTGGGTCCCTGCAAGGTCACCCGTATTTGGGAGACAGCAGAGTTATCCCTTTGCACATCAGCGGGACCCTCTGATGCCTCGGGACCCTCATCTCTGCTGCGGGGAACCACTCCAAGATTCAACTTCAAGCTAAAGAAACAAACAGAGCCTTTTTTCCCCGTTGTTTTTCCTGTTTGCCTAAGAAACATAATCTTCCCCTGAAATGAAAAAAATAATAATAACTTACAGGAAGGCCCCAAGCATGAGCTGCTTTGTGTGCGATTTCAATCAAAACAGGCTTTAAAAAACAAATTCCTCCGATATCCATCACATGTGTAAAACACATTAAAGGGGGACGGTGGACCTGGCTGGAGGAGCGGAGCCCCCAGGCTCCTGGGAGATGCAACCAAGCCAAGAGAGACCCAGTGTCCCCACGGGGCTGGGGCAGGATGAGGATCCTCCCCAGGAAGCCACCCAGAGCTCACTGGGAGCAAATGCTGACCATCCTAAAACCTGCCCCACTCCATAGCCAAGCCCATAGGAGCACTAATCAATAGCATCTGTCTGCTCACCTCATCTCGCCCTGCTGGACCCCAAAGCCTGGCAAGTGCTGGGTGAATTTTATTGCTGCAGTGGAAGGTCGCTGCCTGGGGAAGGCAGCCCTGCCTGAGACTGGGAGGGCAGGGATGCTCCAGACAAAGGGGCAAACCACAGCTTGGGACAGGCTCCCTTGGATCCTGCGGGGCTGCAGAGAGCAGGAGGGATCTGGATTTCCCTGCTCTAAATTGAGCCTTTGAAATGGAATATTTCAGTTCTACATGTTTGGGTTGCCATTACAGAATAGGTTTTACAATCCCCACCGTACAGTCTCCCTTGAATTCCTGACATCCAACAGTCTCGTGGTACCAAGAATTGACATGTTCCTGAGTTTGATCCTGGCAGAGAGGGCAGACAGGCCAGAAACCGCAGTGATGGGCTCTCCCTGCTCCAGCAGTCCTCAGCAGCAGAGTCTTTGAGGAGTCCAGCAGCGCTCCGGCTCTGGGTGACACACGAGCAGCCTGCCCCGTGCAGCTCACACCTCCAGCACACGGCCCACTGGGGCATGTTTGCAAATCTGCTATTTTTGTTTTTTCTTTCTCTCATTATGGTGGATTCCTACTTATTTGCACATTTGCCAACACAAAGTGACTGACACAGAAATGAGCACACGCCCCCCTCCCCAGGTCACTGGAGCCACAGTCCTTGCCACACAGTGCCCCGATCATTATCCTCGGGGTAACACAGCCTGTGTTCTATGGGTTCCTCAGTTTTACGAGGTGTGATGGGGAAGGAATGCTGTGTACAGTTTAATTAGGGACTAAGTGCCTTGGAGGGGAGTGTGAAGCAGTAGATACCCTGGGCACTACCCCCAGATTCCCAGTCCCCCATTAAAACAGCCCCTTTGATGTTGCTGCACAGCCCCGGTGTCCCACCGCGCGTGGCCGAGGGCAGGAATGGGCAGGAATCAGCAGCCAGCGAGGATGCGGGGGGCTGCATGGCTGGGCAGCATCTTGTCCTGAACCCCGGCCCTCCTGCACGCCCCGGGCAGCCCTGGCACGGCCGGATCCAGACACCTCTGTGCTGGGAGTGGGGTTCTGGCAAACGCAGGAGTCCAGGCGGGTGATGGGGACAAAATAGAAAAATTGGCACTTTAACTCCTGACACCCTCCACAGCAGATCCATGGTCTGGACAAGGAGGCCACAGGCTGAACTGGTTTTCCTCTTTGTGGCC
>NW_010143501.1:0-38119 GCF_000699245.1 Pterocles gutturalis
TGTCCTGTACATGCCATGTGAGCACACTCCAGATGAGCCGTGACATCATCAAATGATGAAGGTGACATAATCAAATGTGAAGGTGACATCATCAAATTTCTTGAGAGTTATTAAACTTAACTTAGCCTATCATTAGCTTCCAGAACATTGACAGTTCTTTATTGCTGTTGCAGACTTCGTGAAATTCACAGAGTCAGAAATTTAAAGTAATTACTGTTCTACACGTTGAAAGTTAAAAGCTGACCCTGACTAGAAGAGTGCCTTTACACAGCTGGAGTCTTCTGAGCTGTTAAAGATCAGCATTACCAAAATGATAAGAAAACAAGCCCTCATTCTTAATTTCTCACTAGTTTTGTTGAAATAGAAGTTACTATTGATTTCTATCACTCAAAAAGCTACGCTCTCAAGTGAGTGTAGAGTCCATATAGATTATAATTCAGAAATACATTTTTTTTCTCTGTAAACAACAATTTACTTGTAATAGCCTTTTAGAACCCAGTAAAGATCAATTCTAACATGAAAAACTGACAGTAACATAACTTACCCAGAAATGTACAAAACTTACTTTTTTCTACTCTAGCCATGATCTTCAGCCTTGGCCTGCAGATGAAGGGGGTGGAGGGCACCATGGGGAATTGGCTTGTGGACTACTTCCCTTCTGAGATGACTATGAAAAGGAGGGATCTAAGACACAGAGCAGTGCATATACTTGTTTCTGAAGGGTCTGCTAGTCTCATAGAAAAGTTTTAGGGATCCATGGTGAAGAAAGCTTGCAAATCTCTGCATTTGAATTTTTACAAAGCCTTTACCTCTTCCCAATATTTAATCTGCTTTTAAAGTTATGGAAAAAAAAAACCCTTTAAAATACATATGCCAAAACTGTCTACATTGAGAAATTAAATTACAAAATTAATAACGCTTTGTTGGAATGACTGTGAGCTTGCAGGTCTTTGATCTACAGACAATCTCAAGTCTCACCAAAGCTGATGATGCTTAAACGTTTTTCTTTGAAGCTAAGCTGAGTGGAAGGAGCAATTAAATGTTTCTTCATGTATTTTATGCACCTGCAAGCACTGGAAGCAACTACTGAAGATCATGAAGAAAAGTAAATGGAAGTTAAGCATTGTGGTTTGAGGGGTCTCCTAGAACCTGGAAAAAAACCCCAGAAATAAATGGCTAAATCTTTGTGTGGGTATAAAGAGGCAAACAGCTAGCAAAACTAAAAGCAGCAAAAGCAAAATGTCCACTATGCAGACCTGCTTGAACTTCTCTGCACAAGAAAATAACTTCTTCTGTGTTTACTGAAAAAGGACTTTACAACAAACAGCTGTCTGATTCTTACAACCAAATCTTCCTCCTGACAGAATGGGGCAAAGGTCCCTGAATACAGGCTAACTGGTTGGGCCAAAAAAGCTGCACCAAGCCCCTATAAGGGACACTCATCCTCTTTAGAGCCTGTTATTGTAACAGTGCACAACTTATGCCAAGATAAGGACACAAATATTTAGTCCTATCATAACCATCAGAACTGAATTTTTCCTGACAGCTGTGCACTGGAAAAGCTGTGTTCAGGCAAAAAATGTCCATTTTCATGAGAATACCCCTGTAAATACAGCCCATGTAGTGATGGGGAATCTGCCAGATCATAAAGCTTAGTAGTGCTGTTTGATGGTAAGACTCTTGGGTATATCTATGTCAGATGCTAACCTCCATCTTGTTTTCTTTTTGTGCTGGTTTTTACCTCCATATTGAACTAAAGCTGGCATATAGTAAAAGAAGAAAATTCCTGCACCAAACAGAAGAATATTTTTGCATGATTTTTAAACTTCAGTGCTGAGCAATCAAAATGGAGCATCTTCAGCAAAAAGATGGCCAACAGACCAGGAGAATCAGCCTCACATTTCAATGCTCAAGAAAGAGGCTGCATCATAACTAAACAAGGGGCATTTTGATGGGGAATTTGATTGCCTGTAAGGCTGAAGAGAAACCAACTTATAAATGCAATTGCAACTTAAAAAGAAAAGAAGTCTCTCACTAGCCATTTTAGAAAGTCTGGTTCCTATTTGTCAGCAATATCTCTTTCTAATCTAATGTCAGTCATGAGAAAGAAGATGCTGGCAGTCTACATCTAAAGCAGCTGTCTAATATGGGAACAGGCAATGGAGAAAGGTTCCTGGACTTGCTAGAGGAGTTCTACCTCAGCCTAAAGACTGTATAAGAACAATGATGGAAATACGACAGCAAAAATACATGTAGTTTAGTGGTTTCCTGCCTAGAACATAGTATCTCTTGTGCTGGCTAAAGCAAAGATGCATTGATTCACTGTCCTAAAGAAACAGGTCGTAAACAAGATTTCCCCACAGAATTTGAGCTTTGGGAAAGGCTTGGGTTTCTTAGGGAAACCAAGAGCAATGGCGCTAGTCTAGGCAGCTCATGACAGTAGTGCTGTGAGGCACCACTTCCATGAAAGAAAACCAAATAAAGAGCCTGAGAGCTCAAAATGCTACCAAGAGACCAAGAAAACCCACAATGCAGTAACCTGCTGCAACCAAAAGCTCAAAAGCACATCAGCTGAACAGCAGCCAGACACAGACATCTGACGACTATTCAGCAAGGTGAATATTATGAAGGCCTTAACACAGCATCTTGAGCTAATCTATCTGTACAGGAAAACGTGTGCATAAGCACACATTCTCCTGTGGTTTGAGAGACACTTTTGAAGCATGCTGGCCCTCTGAATAAGTCATACCTCAATAACATCTATTTCTAGGATTGCACAAAGGGTTAGAAAACCCTTCTAAACATTTGTGGGTTGTCCTTTAGTTACAAAAGCACCGCATCCTGTGCAGATTCAAATGAGAAAATTGACACAGTTTTGACTGCATCTGTTTGTCTAATTTGGGAATAAGACAAAATTTTAACATGCAAAAAATCATCCATTATTCAGGTGGTTATAAATATGCATTACAAACCTTTTCCTTTTAAGAATCTGAGATTCAAACAGCACACAGCATCAAACCACTGTTTAGAGAGGGGGAAAAAATAATAAGTAAAAATAACCACACAGTCTTGCTGGAGGGAAAGAAAGGCTAAATTCTCACTTACACAGAAGTCCCTTCATACAACAAGGATAAAGAGGCTTTCAAGCAGATGTAAATTACACTCAAGCTGCCTTTAAGGCCCCCTGTGCACTGTCAGACTAGTTTAAAGGTACTTTGATGCCAATTAGAGTCCACCTGAATTGTTTATGTGGCACTGGTGCTGAGCTGAGAGTGGAGTTGGTAGTTAGGAGTGGAAGTTCCTTAATGCTGAACTTTTCCTGCAAGACCATTTAACTTAGATTTACAAAAGGAAGGGATGACCCTAAGGAAAAAGGACGTCCTTTGTAAATGGTCCAAAACTCCAAAGAACAGTTGTAGATAAGCTAAGTACCATCTGACAGACACCATCACTTTTTTTTCATTTCCTTTTCCCTTCCACCATTTTTATTTTTAAGCCAAGACAGGAACAAGTAATGTAATTTTCAGGAGCAATGTGGTGGAGGAAGATATCTCTGATCAAGTGAGAACTGACTAATGAAGCCCTATCAACAGAGTGGCATTACTTTGGCAGGAAGAGAATGCTAGGTAAAATAATTAACCAATGATTTATTTTTTTTTTATTTAAAAATAAAAATGATAGCAAAAAAGAAACATTGTGGGCCACACTGTTCCTTCCCTTTCCCTGACCGGGTGGACCATTACCATCACAGGCACTCCTAACACACTCCCTTCAGGTTTTTGCCACTGCAAGGCTGGCTGCAGTGCCTTTGCCTGACAATATACAAGTAACTCTTCCTCAACAAGCTAGGGCTTCACAGTAGGACTAAATAATCTGAAAGTCAGTTCAATCATTCATTTGCTGGCCAGAATCTTCAGTGGGTGCAATGATGTTTTCTTGTTTTACTTCAACAAGTTGCCACTCTAATCTGACCATGAACAAGCCTCCATCAGAAACAAAAAAACAGGAGTGAAGTAGGTTGCAAGGTTACCCAGCTCTTCTGCTTGAAGATAGGTGCCCTCATTGAGGCAACATATTCCTTTCTTCTACTTCCTCCTGAGGGGAAGGAAATA
This sequence comes from Pterocles gutturalis, assembly GCF_000699245.1. Taxonomy (NCBI): domain Eukaryota; kingdom Metazoa; phylum Chordata; class Aves; order Pterocliformes; family Pteroclidae; genus Pterocles; species Pterocles gutturalis. The sequence continues at coordinate 4,113 of NW_010143501.1, forward strand.
ATGGCAGTGACCATCTGGAAAGAAACAGTTCCCAGTTTTCCTCCATTACTCATTCAGACACCCACATCTGCCAGACACCTCCCTCCCAGCTGCCTACTGACCCCTCAGCCTGCTTAGATACGATGACAGGTGGGGTGTAGGCACATTTTAAAGGTTTTGGGCAGAGAAAACCTCCCTCAGCCCTAGGGAAGTTCTTTGACAAAATGCTTTCTCTCGCTACAGGTACCATGGGTCTGCATAGATACCAGCCTTTTCTGAGCTGAGAAGTAAATGAACAAACTCAGAGCAGATCCCCAAGCAACTGTTGGCTCAGCTGGCCACAGATATACTTCCAAAACACTATCCAAGAGGGCTTTCTTCCCAAAGTGGCTAATTAATCAAAATAAATACCTGCAGCCAGAAGCACCTCCCTACTGTACTGTCTTTGATTTGTTCAGAGAAAGCATTCCAAGACATCTCAATTTGTTGCTAGTTAAATGGCTGCAACATCACCGTGAAGAATACAGCTTCTCAGCTGGAGCTGCACGAAACAATCACTCTCACTTTTGAAGGAATCTGATATACAAAAAAGCTGCTTTTTTTTTTTTTTTTCCTAAATTCCACTAGCACTGAGACAGTTGGGTTCATCTGTAGTACCCTGCTTGTCCTTTTATTCAGGATGGCAGAATGCTTAAAAAACTCGAGAAGAACGGCCCCTTGCAGACTATGACTACCAAGACTAATGGGCAGTGGCTCCAGAAAGAAGAAAGGCGGTTGAGAGAGTGAAGTCCATGTTTCTGCAGGCTGACAATGACAACAGGAAATACCATGTATTAGAGGTCACACAAAGTGTTCTCAGCTCTTGTGCTATTTACGGGCCTCCTACAGCCATCTTCCTCCTTGCATGGGTTCAGACCTCCTCTCTCGGATGGAGCAGACAGCACTGGAGTAAATACCATAACACACAGGACATTCTGCTTCTGAGGCAGGAGCAGATATGTTACTGCATAGCAAAGCATTGTACTGTATGGGATGGAGCTGCCACTGCCTGCCATGCACACATAATTCATGTAGCAGCTCTCTCCATCCAGAGGGACATCTAGAGACAGAATTGCCCCTCCCACCCCAAGCTTCCAGTTTGAACCTAGGCCTGTGGAAAATTCTTCTAATAGATGCTAATTTGAAGGTCACCATTTAAACCCACTTGTCTTCTAATGCATTCCTGGCTCTGCACAAATCCCTCCTAAGGATAGGATATCCAGACTGTATGACTCTAAATATCATCATGGAACCACCATCTGCCACAGTCTGAAAGATCTTTGAGTGTCACCATTCACCTTTCCAAGGAAAAATATCGACCTTCATCTTCACCCTTTATATCATATTATGACATCGTAATAACCGTCTCCAAAATTTCTCTTTTGAATATATTTGCCTCTTGTTGTAATTTCTTAGTTGTCCCCTATTCCCTCATGAATTTGGAATCTATTGCAGGAAAAAAAGAAAACAAACAACTGAGTTTAATTACAGCAAAGCTTGCTAGCAATTATGCTGATGCAGCAAAAAAAGCATGTCTGCTAGAAGTAAACAAGGCAAAAAGCCCAATCTCATGGGTTTATAGAGAAACAAGAAAAGCAAGAGACCATAAACATAAATATTTGGAACCTCCTGTTTCCAGATCAGAATGCAACTCAGATGCATAAGGGTTAAGGACTGGGGTTGACTGCTACTTGAGATACATTAGTATAGTCACTTAAGACTTTGAGTAGTTCCATCAAAGGCAAGATTCCTCTGAAGTCAGGCAAACAAGTACTGAGCAGCATCAACTCCAAGTTGCCATTAGATAAATAACATGCCAAGGTCCACACACCACTCAAGAGTTTGCTGGTATTCCTTTTCAGATGACAAAACTGGAAATGGAACTCATTGTACTCTTTTTAAGAGCATTTCCCTCAGTTGCTCAGGTGATGATGAAGGATAGCCACACAAGGTAACCAAAGAATAGTAAAGATAAACCAGATGAAGATAGACAGAAGAATATAAAATATAAGAATATTATTCAATGCATTAGCATTGGAAAATTTGTAGACAGATATCTGAAGGCCAGTTGTGAATAAGAAGGGGCACGGCATTATCAAGCATACATACAGTGTACAGTGCAGTACTGAAAGGTGCCAGATGAAGAAGGGTTTGGTAAACCTCCACCATTCACCCAACAATAATCAAGGAATGAATGTGTATTGGCCAGGCAATGGTTTAGAAGTCTGCATTCCCCTCACAGTACCATAGCTCATCCAGAAACACTGGATAGGGTTTCTTTCAACAACATAACAGCAGTGGGGTCCAACAGCTTCATTTCTCCTGAGCATAAGACAGGGATTTTTACAGAGTGAAAACAGGGCAAATGGTACCATTCACTAACAGGGGAGCTGTCTGTTCCCTCCCTCATGACATCCACCAGGTCTTCTGTGGCCCTGCCACTTGCCCATTGTTGACTCTCAGCTAGTCCCAACACCAAAAGAAAGACCATTGTCCTCCAAGGCTGCAGGGCACCAGGGCCCACTTGACTGAACAGGCAGCCCTTACAGTTCATTCTTCACAGCCAACACCCTAATTCTCTGTCTAAACTACTATGCTGTGGTATTTACTTAGCTTGTCCCGTTTTGTCAGTCAGTTAGAGAATTTGGGGGTTAGCGGTTTTGTCTGCTCTTTTTGTGGTTTGTTTTTTTTTTCTTTAATTAAAAAAAAGAAACTAAAAGAAGATGGATTTCACTCTTTTGTTATCTCCTAACTACCTGCACAATGAACAAAGACACAAACCTTATAAAATCTTTAAGAGGTTTGAGTTTTGTCTTTTGAAGTCTGGGATTTTCTATCAGCACTGTTTCCCTTTCTGCGCCAATTAAAATGGCTCTGTTTTGTAACTGATAAAGGTGCCTTCAACACGTGTCCACAACAAGCGGCATTGTGTGCTGTTACAATTGTTCAATAGATGCCCAGTCCCAGACAGATGGTGCTTTATCCTCACCCTCTCTTCAAGACAGCATAATGCATTGTCCTGTCAGGGATTAATGGAAGTGCCACTCACATTAGATGCTAATTCTGGTAGCAACCCTGTTACTACACTACAGATGCTACAGCTTCTGCTTGCAGCTAGTGCTTGAAGCAGGCAGTCCACTCTGGAGGAGAAGCAGGACATTCATAAACCAAAGTGAGGAGCACAGTGCAAGAATCTATGCAGAGTGCAACCTCATGGTCAAGGGGAAAGAGACATTTGAAAAGGAAGACAAGGATGATGGAAAGAAAAAAATACACAGAGAAATAGGAACCAAAAGGGAAATTAAAACAAAAGATCCAACATAAAAGAGAAAGTGTCTTTTCTCAGTAATGGTCAACACATTAAATCATCAGAAAATCAGCACTAGAAATGTGTCCCATAATAGGGAAGAGCAGCTGAAACAAAGGACAGAGTGAGGTCAGTGAGGGTAGGTTATTCTACAGTTGGATCTTGTCCCATTGTGCACCCCAAAGCATTACTGCCTTATAAAACTATATATGGAAGTTTAACATCTTGAATAGGCACACAATTGAGTACTGATTATTAAGAGTCTCAAAACTGACTCCTGGATACCTAACTCCAGGAAGAAAAAAATATACCAGAAGAGATCTGCATAAACACTATAAAAGATAGGCAATTCAGAGAAATTTTCACCTCTCTCCTGGATCCTCTCTTTTTTGTTTAGATAAGAAATTTCAGATCCAAGACTAATCTGGGATGCTTTAACATATGCATAAAGTGGACCAAGAAGCACCTAGGCTCAAAACAGCTTTTGCTGCATTACTTTTGTCACGCTTTCCTTCTAGTACTGTGCTCATTTACCATGGTCTGTATGTGGTGCAGTGGCAGTGAGGAAATCCAAGTATTGGACCTTTCTTTCTGAAAAGTCACTGGGGCATGTGAAACCTTTTGTGTTTGAGAGAAGCTCCTACATATTTACATGGATGACAAATCTAGTTAGATACTCCACACAAAACTTCTAATAACCAGCACCATCACGTCACTAATTGGTCAAGGGAACATAGGCCTTTCACTCTGCATTTCAGAGGAGGTTTCTTATGGGAGAAAGGGAAGAAAGGGAAGGAAGAGGCTATTCAGAGATGTTTATCAAACCTGAAAAGCCAGACCCTGACAGCAGACGGTAGATGGCAAACAGGAAGATTTTGTGAAAAACTAGAACAGCATAAAAATAGTAGAAAGAAAGAAAGCATTATGACAGCAGGAAATACTAAAGTTTAAAGATACACAAGAAAATACATTTATTCCATCTGTTGCTCCATTAATAGATAAAAATGGAGCAATAGAATAAATACAAGGGAAATGAAAAAGCAAGAGCAGCCTATCACTAGCAAGCTTAAGCACGGACAAGCAGTTTGAGTCCAGGTCTTGAAACAGTATGTTAAACCATAATGTTTTCAAATTTCCTCTCCAGTTCAGAGAAATGAGGTATACTGTTAACTTCTCACAAGTCTCCAGTACTTTATATTAAGAAGCTATGGTCACAGTAAAAAGCAGATGAACTATTAAACAAGAAAACTACCTCTGTTTCACAAAGTCAATGAACTGTAAATCACAGGAAGCCAATTGATAGGGTTCACTAGGAAATTCAAACTGTATACTTCTGCCATTCTGGTGCTCCTATTTCTCGGGGGATCCACTGCTACCGGACAGTAGGAATGAACTAGATGGGCTAGAACTATCTTTGGTCTGACACGTTTGTCCATTTTTATGGCTTACTTTATAATTTTCTTTAGCAAGAAATGACACGTCAAGGAGATGGAAGAGAATTTATTAGTGATGGTACTTTGAGAGACACTATACTGGACAAAAAATATCTTGGCTGGAGCCAGGGACAATGTAGGCTGATACCTAACTAGTCCACACTCCAAGTGAACATACTTCAGTGACACACTTCCAGGCTCAGACCTCTTTACACCTCCATTTGCAATAGTCCTTACTATTCCCCATCTGGACCTTTCTTAAATTGTATTGTCCAGAAATTTTGCTGACTGTGTAACTGCATATAAAGTGAATGCCAGAAGAAAATAGATTTTTATTTCTTTTGTTGTCCAAAATAATATTCCAGATTCAGAGCTACATGATGAACTTTCCCCTCAGTTACAATCGCTCCCCTGTTTGTTTTTTTTTTCCATTCCTTGTGCAACACTGCCAGTGCAATTACTGCCTCACTTGCAGTATGCCTCTGGATTTCAGTACCAATGCAACCATGCTTTAATGTACTCAAGAGGGATATTTATACCACCTAGCTCTGAGCACCTAAGTTGGTCATTGTTATTGATCAGCTAGTTATTGCAAACTCCCTCTTTAGTCCATAGTCAAAGATCAGATCCCTCAGTCTCCTTCAGAGCAAGTATATTACATAACCTGCAACTCTTGCTACTCAAGCCATAGATTTTTACATGTAGAAGCTCCTAGCTGCACTAAATTCCATACTGTTCTACCAAACCGATTTTAATGATAACCCAAGATAACGTGGGTTCAAGCCTTTAAAGCGTAATACGTTCTCCTCTGCTACAAAGGTGCTGTCCTATGAGTCATAAAATACCAGGTCATCTTCATGAAAACCATATATCATCCACACAATTTTCCATAGGTGAAGCCCTGTGCAGTTGTATGAATAAATTTCAAACACTTGCCATCATTCAGTTTGCTTGAGCAAGATGCATTTTATAAATAACCCAGCCTTAACTGCTGCCACCCCAACTAAATTAACTAAATGAACAAGCATTTGATGTCTAGGGGTGAACAATGTTTGAGCAACATCAAAGTTTCATTTTTTAGAAAGCAATTTTTCTCCACCACGACTGTGTTAAAAGACAGCTTAAGAGCTAGTCTTTAGTCTCATTTTTAATATGTTATTAGTATCTATAAAACAAATCTTACCTTGATCTTCTGAAGAGGCTGGTGACCTGGAATAAAATAACAAAGTCTAGTCAATCTTTGGTACAAAAAGGCCACAAAGAAGGTTCAATGTCACTGCGCGGAATGAGATATGGAGGAATTTGAAGGTTTTATTCTTTATTCCTTAGAAGTGAGGGCTGGAAAGCACCTAAGAAGAAAAGAGCAGAAAAAGGCAGAGACCTACCCTAGCAGAAGGTTCTGCAGACCACAGCTGCCATATAGAGTCACGTCCACAAGGCAGCTGGCAGTTGCACTGTTAAGCACTCATGCCAAGAGTTTCTGTAGGCACTTGGCAAAAAAACTTACTTACTATTGTTACTGTTGGAAATAGCTGACATTACTGTTCAGAAAGTCCTGATCCTCCAGAGATTACTGAAGGAGCCATAATTAAGCATGGGGTGGGAGGAAACCTCACAACTAGGAATGGTTGAGGAAATTACAGATTCACAGGAACTCACAGTCATTAAGGTGGCCATTTTTCTTACCATGAGGCAATGTAGTGGCTAGCATAAAACACTAGTCGTAATTAATAACAGTTCATGCCATCTTCACAAAAGCAACATAAACAGACAAAAAAAAAAAAAAAGAGCTTGGACAGATATAAGTACAGTAAAAAGCAACATAACAGCAGCAACACAAGAGTTACAAGATACCCTAACCAGTGTCTTAAGCCTCTGATAATACTCCAAGCAGTTATAAAACATGAGGGACCTCGCAGTGCCCCTGCTGATGAACAGAGGGGCCCACTGAATTCCAGGGATTTGGGCCACATCTCCCATCACTAAGGATCACACTCCTTATGGTTTTGGTCAGCACCCACAACAAAGGAAAATAAAAAGGTGTAAAGTATTGGCCCTGCAATTTTTCCCTTTGCTGCAGTAGCTTGGTTTAGCAAAACTGAGGCTAACCATACAGACAAATCTGGGATGGGTCTTGGTTATCTAGATCAGACTGACAGCACACAGTGGATTGGACCATTGCCTCAGCACTTGCCCAGCAAGCTGTGTATATAGCCTTCCCACCCAGGTAACAAGGACTTTGTTCCTGCAGTGAAAGGGACAATCCATGCTTCCTTTCTGAGATGTATTTAATTTTGCACCAATGTACAAAAATAACAAGTTACTAAAGATTTAAAAATGTTAGTGTTGCCAGCAAACAGACCAAAGCTAACACAAGAAAAGCAGCCACAGAGGGGTGAAAGGAAACAAGGAACAAAGGAGAAAAGGGTACATGTATATTTAACTGAGTCAGCAGGGGCTGGAGGCGGGGAAAAGAAGGGTTAGAAACCCTGGATTTAGAGGAATAAAGAAGCTGAAGAAGTAGTCATGATCTCATTCCATAACAGGGGTCTGAAAATGAAGGTTTAGGGATTATAGGATATCAGAAGCAGATATGCAAATATGTAGATGCAAACAGGAAAGGCAGAAAGAAAACTTTCGTAATGAGGTATGCAAATTTTTATTTTTTAAAAAGACAGATTTGCAAAGAAAGAGAGGAAAGAGTTACAGCACAGCTGGAGCAATGGTCACTGTGAAAGGAAAAAATGTGATAGCCTAATTAAGATTCTGACTGTGCAAGAAGCCAATGTGTCTGTATGGATCAGAATTAATTAATCCTCTACTCCTATTAAATCCTGCGATTGCTACTGAACATCCCAGGCATGTATCCTGCTCTGCTGCCAACCACGACAGCTCTGCCCTTGCACTTCAGCCATGTCTGTGGAAATACAGTAGGAATGCAGGTAACCCAGAGGATTAGCAGGCATCACTAGTATTCTGTCCCACTGCTTTGACCAGTTACAGTCCTTCCTCCACAACCCCCAGCAGAAGCCCTTCTGAAGGTTAAAACTCAACACACAGTGTTTCCTACAAGTTTAAGCAGTGGAGAACAGGCCATATCAGGGAGCAAATTTTTGGGTACTTCAAAATATTTTTACATGAAGGAGTCATGCCAGGTTCCTTAGCTGACATATCCTGATTCTCCAGCCATTGCTAATACAATATCCCACAGCATCAGCAGAATTGATTCTTTGTTTTGTTTCTTAATTGCATAGTTTCATCATCTTTCAGATCTTTGTTTGAAACAATAAAATAAACAGTACAGATTAATTTATAATTTGTCTCTTCTTTATGCCTGGTAGAACAGATGTCATTAGTTCTTTAAGGCATCAACAATGGGACAGACACTGTTACAATATCACCACCTCCTTGGCTAAAAGGAGGGATGAAAAGTAAGTTTATGCATATTTAGTGTGCTGAAAATTAGTACATATTTTTCAAAATGCTATTGCCATGTACCTTTGTTTTGCTGCATGCCTTGAACACAGTGGCTGAACAGTAAGAAATCTAACAGGTACTACTATTGCTGCTAGCAGTGTCTTAATTTGAAAGGCTTCATCAGCATCTTTTGGAACTGTGCAGCCTGGTGTCCTGCAAAAATTAGCTTTATATAATCATAGCATATTGATGTGTATGTATGCACCTCTCTGCCTCACTCTAATAAAGTTTGAGCATGTTGACTTATTTCACGCATCATTAACAGAGGGGTTGGACAGCCAATTCCCACTTTCACAAGGAAACACAATAGCCTAAGCTTAAACTTTCTAACATAGCTGCAAAGCCACAAAGAGAAGTTTTGAATATCTCAGCCACAGGAAAGCCTCAACGAGAGCTTCCACCATTGGAGATACCAAAGGTTCGACCACAATAAACTAGGCTTCCTTTGTTCCGCTACTGACATAAAGTATTTTGGCAAAGAGTGAAGAGGACTTTAAACATTCTCCTACAATTTCAGCCCATATATTTTAGCAGGGGGAGGGGTTTTCCAAACTATTCAAGTAATGGCCTAACTACACCAAGGGGAGTCTTCCTTGCAACTAGAATGTAAGCAACTGAGGCTGCTGAAAAGTCCGCACTAATAGTGTTGGGCATATTCTGCATTGTCTGATCTAGCCCATTCCTATGACAGGCTCTAAGGGAGGAAAGAAAGGAAGTCTAATGACCTGCTCTGAACCACATACACTCACTCCACAGCTGCAGGGGGCTTTCCTGACAGAAAAAAAAACATCCAGTGGATGCTCATATTTCTGGTCACACATCTTTATCTCAGGTCTGTAAGAAGTGTGAGGGATATACTGTGGCAGCACTGGTCACCAGACAGGTGTCCTGAGAAGGGATGATTCTCAGCTGCTAATATTCACAGAGTAACTTTCTATCTAGCACCTTTCAGCTGCCCTCTGAGTGTGATTTTAGCTGTGTGTTTGACTGTCATAAAGAAGCAAGTTATCATTCTCACAACCTCCATGCCTTAAAAAAAAAAAAAAATAGAGACAAGTCAGAGATACTTCAGAAGAATTAATATGCTGTCAAGATCTGTGGTCCCACCTGGGTCAAAACACTTTGCCAAATGAAATCTTGAAGAGATTTTAATTTGGTTAAACAAAACAAAAATCTCAAACGCCCAAAACCTTCAGGAAAAGGTTCAGGCACTGCAATATCCTGTTCTTGGCCATTTCAGAATGGAAATACTTATCTTTTATATGAACTGTTACTTTCTTATGTTTTTATCTTGGTGTAAAATTAACTGGTAGAAGGAAAGGCTCATCACCCCTCCAACTCCCCAAGACAGCAAAGATAAGCCAGATTGTCTATGACTGGCTACATTTCCCAAATCATGAAATTAAATTAGCTCTTCCACCAAAAATGCTCTTTTCCCATGAATAAGTGTGAAAGGGAAGCCCAATTTCAAATATTTTCACCAAATCTGACTCTTCTCCTGCCCTGGTTTGACAGATGCTTTATGAAGAGCTATGGCTGTAGTGATTAGTTAAGGGGAAGACAAATATTACTATGACAACTGGGAAGGGGATCAGAAGGTAGGAGGTATGATATCGCCTCCATTTTCTTTCCATGCTGTTTGTACTCCTCATTTCACTATAGGTCCTGCAGTAGCATTCTCCTTCCACTGCAGGGTGGCAAGCTCTACTCAGAAGAGATAACAGTACTTGCAAGCCTCGGTCTGCAAGGGGAAGCTGCTCATTGCCTGTTTCACCACTCCCTATGCAAGCAAAGCAGTACCTTTTGTGCTTAACACAAAATGCAGAAGGAATTCCCAATAAATGAGGTACAAACATCTAGAAATGCATAAGAAAGCCTGCAAAATAACGTAAAAAGCCCCTACTCATACATCCACTAGATGCTTCCAGACAATATGATACCAAAGGCATCAGACACACCTACCTAAAACAGCACTGTGCCTCAGAGTTAATGGTCTGATCCAAAGCTCACTGGAATTTTTTTTATGCACTCTTATAGGCATTAGAACAATTGCTGGCAAAAGTCTCACCCCCAGTATAGCCAAGACAGCCTTCAGTATCACACAAGCCTTCCTCAAACAGCCAAACACTCACAGCTGTTTCCAAGTGCACTCTTTTATGCACAAGCACTAGATTTATCCAGCACTGGAAGGCTGCAAGAGGGAATATTAATTTCTAAGGAGAGAAGGGCAGGGACTGTTTCAATTTTGAGCCTAGTCAGCTGAGGCTTAGGAACCTAGAGAAATACAGCCAGCCTCCAGCAGATGAATTCTAACAAAATTTCAGCAAATGGGTACATTATTCATGAAGACAAAAGCCTCTGGAGAAACAAACCCAGAGCTGATATAAAGCAGCTATTTTAATCAATAAACCTGTAGCAGAAACCATTTGCACTAGGCCTATTTAAACCCAGACATTTACAATTTAAAGGCCAAATAACAATCTGCATACAGCAATTCTGCTGGTTTTTATGACCATTCCCCTTTTTTCCTGCTTAAGCAATGTATTTCTGCAAACTTTCTAATTCAGTCTGACAATAGCTGCTTGTGACAAGGGGAGGAAAAAAATTCAGATAAAACCCATTCCTTATCATTTTGTGTGTCCATCTCTTCAGAACTTAAAGTGGCATCCCTACTGGGATTTATTCATATATTCTCTGATTGTAATCAAAGAAAAATTTTAATGCGTAAAGTATTTTTAAAATAAATGTGAGGAAACCCCTCGTTCAGCAATCTGCATCAAAACCTCTGGGACTGGTGAGTCCCCTGCAGCCCCAGCTGCAGACAGTACCTCCTAGCTTACTGGCAGAAAGGCAGAGCTGCTTGCAGTCCTGGTCCCTCAGCATTTCCTACTTGGAGGCACACAGTAAGAGTGAGTGAGTAAGCTCAGCCTGGGAATCACCATTTTCTGCCATGGCACTTGATGAAAAAAAAAAAAGCCTAAGGATTACCGAAAGCTTCCCCACACTTCTACTTTGATCCTACACATGCCCAATTCAGTGACCTTGGCAGGCTGGAGAAGTGGGCTAGCAGCAACCTAGCATGTTCAACAAAGGTAAATGCAAAGTCTTGCACCTCAAGAGATATAAACCCATGCAACAAGACAGGATGTGGGCCTAACAGCTGGAAAATAGCTTCGCAGAAAGGGATGTAGGGTGTTAGCACAGTACAAGTAAAACGTCAGTCAGCAGAGTTCCCTGTGACGTGAAGGCCAGTGACATACTGGGCTGTATTTGCAAGAGCACAGCCATAAGGTAGATGGAGTACCCTCTACCAGGCACTTGTGAGACTTGAGAACAAGACAGACATCGACAAACTGGACTGAGTTCCATAAAGGGCCATGGAGATGGTGAGGGCATATGAGGAGAGATATATGAGGAGAGGCTGAGAGAGATGAGTTCGCTGGGTAAGAAGAGAAGGCTCAGGGAAAATCTCATTGCTGCCTTTGGTCACCTAATGGGAAGGTATAAAGAAGACAGAGCCAGAGTCTGCTTGAAGAAGGAGGAGGAAGAGAAGCAACGGTCACAAGTTGGGATGTGAGAAATTCAGACTGGATATTAGGAAAAATCTTTTCACCATGTGGATGACCAAACAGGGGAACAAGTTGTACAGAGAGGTTGTCGAATCTACAGCTTTGCAGATATTCAGAACTCATCTGGACAAGACTCTGAACAACTTCATCTAACTGGACCTATTTTGAGTGAGGGTTTGGATTAGACGACCTTCAGAGGTCCTTCCCAACCCAAATTTTTCTGCAATTCCGTGAGACTCTGTATAAAGCTTTCTGGTTTTACTATCTCAGCTTTCCTGCCTTTCTCAAATATTTCTCACAGACAATGGCCACGCTGTCTCACACACGTGGGAAGATGCTGACCAGCAATGCTCCCTGAATCTAACAAAACCCATTCCGGTTATTTATTATTTTGTAGAAATCCATTCAGACATCTCCTGTTAACCTGTAACGACAATATGGAGAGCCTAATTTTTTCTGATTCTGCTAAAGGCAAAGATCAGTACTTCTTCTAGTATTTCTGTAACTTCCTTCAGTAGCCTCAGTCTTTACCTGCACATAAACCATTGCTTCAGGCTGTTCACAAGAACTCCAACATACAGGAAAGCAGCTTGGTGCTTTTTAGGAAAACAAAGGCAGCTCAGATGTATTCCTTGCTGTGTCTCAGACATATCTGTGTTCCTTATACTGTTCCACATCTTTTCTCATCACTGTCTAACTTTTTATCTCTTATAACTTACTTCTCTGTGGGCTGTAGAATGCTTTAAATGAAGGCTTGGAACACCACAATGCAGCTATACCTGAAGTTGTACTGACACCCAGAGGAGTTGCCTGGGAATCGCTGCTTAACAAGGGAATAAAAAGATTTTATTGCAAAATCAGCTGTAAACCCAAACATGCTTAACCTTGTTTTAAAGAAGAAGAAGAGAGAGATGTTATAACATGTTCGTCTTGAAAAGGATAGTTCTATCTTGGAATCAAGGTCAAAACATGACCTAAGAAAGCTGGCTTGTTATTTCCTTGAAAAATAAGGTATTTCCAAACAACAAGCAGGATCATTGTAGGGTGACTGAGGGTTGTTTGTTGGTTTGGTTTTTTTAAATACTTGTCCTCTCTTTCTCTAATCACCACATGACACCAAAGTAGCTCAGGGGAATATGTAAGATACTAGTTTTTAGAGAGGGTTTGATTCAAGTTTCTTTGAAATGCTGTTCTTCCATTTCCAGATTTGAATTAAATCTTCAAAATCCTCACTGACATACTTGTCAATTGCTTGATGAATTTGGGGTTCAAAAGGCAAAGGAAAGGCAGTAGCTGTGGCTCTAGCCCTAAAAGAAATAAAGCAAGATCTAGCCACACCATGTAATGATTTGGTGAAACAACAGACTGGATGCCAAGGGACTGGAAACTGCTCTTTATTAAAAAGACCTGGGACAGGAGCTAAAGTGGCTAGGTATATGCACTGCTTTAACATCCTGCATGAAAAGCAAAAAAAAAGATGTTAGGCACAATCAGGTAACAAACCATCTGACCTCTTTTCTCAACAACAGATCTGTGTACTTTTACTTTTTCCAGAAAAAGATTAAGCCAGAGATCATTTTGCTATGACTTTAACTCTTTATTTAATCCAAAGAAAGGGATTATTTTGGTAACCACAAAGCCACGACAGCCACACTGCAAGCACATTAGGTATACTCTGATTCAGAAGTCGCATCCCCACTTGGCCCTGAGGCTAGATGGAAATGAAGCACAGGAGATGCTTAGTATCTTAAAACACTGCAGAAATAGTCTTTGGCCAGTTTGGGTTTTTAAACAATCTAGAAGTTACCCTAAGTGGTGTGTTTGTTACCACAAAGCAAACCAGTCACTCCTGACAAAGGGCCTTCAGTGGTTTTGTGAGAAGGGAGACTGAAACACAGGAATCCTTCGGAAACAGATTCTTGTAATTATGTTCATAAATAACTGGTCTGATTTTCACAAGTGCTAAGCACTAAGCAATCCTTGCTTGCCATCTTCCAGAGAAAAAAAAATCACCTCACTTAATGTGCGTAACACACAGGTCCTTCTATAATCCTAAGCAGAGCAGAATTTCTGAGCTCTTTACACCTCTGCTATAGAATAATTAATGAACAATAAAACTTGCAATGGCAGTTTCAGATATGGTTTTGTAATGCACTTTTAGATGCTTGGCACAGAAACAAGAACCTAGGAGTCAGGGTTATACTGGCTCCAAGCCACTTCTGGCTCTCTGATTTCAGCTCTCGGCATAATTTAGCCAGGTCCATCTGTCCCTGCTTGCCCATGGGCATCACCACTGCCAGGAACCTCAGCAAGGCTCTGTGTTATGGCCCCATTCCGCATGTATTTCCCTCCCTAGCACACACCTCTGTGCCAGAACTGCTAAAAGCTCGCTCAGTCTCAGCTACCGAGACAAAGCTGTGGGTTTCAGTGCTCCTTTCGCAGTTGCAGAGCTGCAGCAAGGAAGCAGAGACAACTTTTCTCCCTCCCCATTTGAATGCTGTTAAACTTTCAGAAGTTTTTCCTCTCACACAAGAAATCCTTGGGTAGCCGTTTTAAGAAGAGAAATTAAGTTCTACACCCTGACATAAAAGCCCACAGTCAGGGGACTGGGACACACATCCTAGACACAGAAGAGTAAGGGCAGCTCCCTGCAGAGCAGCCACACCAAGACACCCAGCCTGGGGAACATGCTACCTCCCCCTCAGCAGTTCCCAGGTGAACCTGAGAATCTCTCCCCAACCCAAGCACACTAAAACCCAGCCTGTGTTCACAAGTACTTTCTGTTTCAAGCAACATTTTCCCAAATAAATTAACCTCTTTTATGCACACCTCCACCAAACAAAAACAACTCATCAAAATATTTTTCAAGCAACCCTAGTGAAAAACCTCACTTTTTGTTCAAGGAGTCAAGTGAAGGCTCACGTCAAAGTATTGCTCCCAGCCTCACCCAAACACTCAGAACTTTGTAGGTCTAAAATACTAGATTGCAAACCTCAAAAGATGACCTATTTTCACATGACTATGCTTTGCCTCTAGCTTTTTGTTGCATGGTATTTTGACACTTTCCAGTTTCCAGCCACAGCTGAAATCCAAACATGAAGATATCTGAAGAATTAGAAAAATTTAGCAAAGGTTTGACTTTTTGGAGCTTAACACTGTCAACTCAGACAAAGCAGTACTTCTGTGTGATAGTCCAGAGCAGTTATTTTCCCAAACTACATTTCTGTTTTCTTTGGAAGCCTGTTAAACCCAAATTTAATATGAATGCATAATCTTAAGTCTGAATGCGTATTATGAGATGTCCTAGTGTGAAAGCTTGGACATGCTGTGTATTCTAATGTGTGTGTTACGTATGTGTAGGACTGTGTTTTGTACCCATGACCTGAAGCTTATTAGTTTTGGCTTTGATAAGACAGTTTGGTACTGAGTGAAAGCACATAAAGAACTGGTCTCTTCTCCAAGCAGATGGCAGCTCCTTATGGCAGGGAGAAAGCACATGGACACAGGCTTGCTATTCCTGTGCAATGCTCAGGAAACTAGGACCAGGACGGTTGGGGTTTTTTTCATCTTAGTTCAACTCTTACAAGTAACAAGTATGTACAAATACAGACATACATATTACCTAAAACTCCAAGCTTCCCTTCTTTTTCAACTTTTATTGGACTGGAAGCCTGCCGTACCGGAGGATATTCACCCTGTATTTATAACAGTGCTTAAAGCAAGCCCAGAAGAACACAGGCTTTCTTTCTGTCAGTCATCCTATACCACACTAATAAACCCAGCTAGCCCTTCTTCTAGTGCTTTTAGCGTCACTGGGGGCCATGGTCTGCCATTTCCACTCCATAAAGCTGAGGAGAGGAATATTCACATTCTACAGTGGCATTGTCAGCTCCTCTTGCCAGGCGCAGTTACCACATGCAGGAAAGCAATAGGCCCTAAAGATCAAATTATCAAATGTCATTTTCTTTTACCCAGCCAAATGGAAAACAAAGGGTATGACTGACTGTCTTGATATGTTCCCCAGCCTTCCTTGCAGCAGAGCTGCTTTACTTCTCAGCACAGATTCTGCTTCCCAATCCCAGGGCTAAAGTAAGCAAGCAAGGATGGAAGCAAAGGGGAAAAAAAAAGGAAAAAGAGTTGTAACAAGAAAAAAGATAAAAGAAAGAACTCTACTACTTCTGCCTTGGCTATGAGCCACAGAGTGAAAAGCAGATTTATTGCTTTTATGGTAAACAACTTAAAGAAAACCAAGGTACCCAGCTATCTCTACTCTGTCAACATCAATTTCATCCTTTGAATACACTCCAACACAAAAAAAAAAAAAAAAAAAAAAAAAAAAAAAAAAAAAAGAAAACAAACAAACACAACCCTTACATTCCACTTGGAAAACTCTTTTTCATTCCCTTATCTATTGGAACTATTCAGAAAACATTTTCAAACTAGGTGGTAGCTGACATTTTCAACATCCAGGTAGGTAGGTCCTTTTGTCAGGCACATGTGTATTCTGTTGCTTGAAATCACCCCAAGGAGAAGAGGAGAGCTGGACTGCTTGCATTTCCCTTTTGGAAAGCCGGATGCCAGTCAAGAAGCAAGATCTCTCTAAAGAAGCCAATTTGTAGTCTCATGGTGTGTGGGAGTGTTTTGAATGTCACTGTCTGCCAAAATAATTTGTCAGCAGGGTGAATTTCCTCAGCTCTGCATCAGGTGTTACTGATGCTACAGAAATCATTAAGAGCCCCCATTTTGAGGGCTCGGGGGCAGGTGGGTGGGAAAAGAGGAAGTTAAAATCCCACCCAATTCACTCCAGGGAGGTACATTGTGAATAATAAAATTATTCGGTAATAAGTACTGATGAGGAAAAAAAACATCCTACAGGATGCAGTACAGGATGTACTCTATTTCCGCCAGATATTGAAGGGGCAGAAACACAAACCCACCTCAGCGGATATGCCTGCTCTTGTTAAAACCCCTTAGCACCTCAGCAGCAAAGACTGGAGACTTAATTCTGGAAGAAAACAAACACTATTTGCATTGCACTCACATACACAAATAAGGCCATACACATGCAAATCTAAACAAAATACAGATTTCTTCCTTTTCCAATTTCTGTTAACAAGAGCAGAAGCAAAAGATGATGTCTTGAAGCTCAGTATTACTGGGAAAGAGGTTGCCAGAAGGATGTGTAAGTAACAAATGCTAATGACTGTTGCAGAAATTTCAATATGTAAACCCCACGATTTTTCTACACCCCAGTTCTCTGTAGATAAGGCCAGACTTTGGCAGTAGTGACCAATTCTACTAATTAACAGGTGAAGAGGTGATTAAATAAGTATTCCATATATTCAATCACTAAAAGGCAACACCAGAAGTTGCAGAAAGTTCATGTTAAACAGTTTCCAGAACCATCTTATTCTTGCTGTTTGCAAAGATCCCTCAGGTCTGGTGGCTGCAATCACTGTAGAGCCGTGGTTCATGCTTTGACATAGCACAGGATACATACAGTTACCACTGTATGTGGTAACACTTTCCCTAGTCCTGCTGTTGTATCTTCTGACATCAGAGCAATGCACCAGGATCTTCCCATTCCCAGAACCATCCCTGAGATGGTATCAACATGGCTGAAGTAATGCAAAGCCTCTTGAAGCCTGAGTTGAGAACATCTGTTCTCGTGTTTACCTCACCAACACAGTCTGTGCATGATACACTCAGGATACACCAAAAACATCTCATGCAGGCCAGTCTTTGAAAAGATACTTTGGTGCCAACATTCCTCTCCATCCCCTGTGATTTTAGCATCGTTTTCTTCTCTAAAATGTGTTCCTTTTTTTTCTGCAGTTAAATCAGCGTGTGTCTACTAATCAGGCAAGTCCAGGAGCCCCTTCTCCTGTATATGACAGGGATGAACATCACTAGAACTAGAGACAATGCTTGGGGAAAGTGCATATGGATTAAGTGACAATGTGGGAGAGGCTCAAAACTAAGTTGTAATTAATGTTTCTCCAGATAAAAGTCTTATTTCCAGTTTCACGACAAATAATTTGATAAATTCATATATATTCTGCATCTACAGCTGTACTTGAGGCTGCTGTATAAAGCAGCTCCAGAAGGAAAAAGAAAACTTCTTCTAGAAAAATTGTAAAAGCTGGACACTCAAATTAGCTTCCAAATAGTAACAGATACCAGGAACGGTAACTGTCCTTGAAGAAACTTTTAAAATCCAACAGGCTGAAACACAGCACAGGGCACTAAGCAAGATTCTTCTTTGACGTCAATATGGAAAGAGTATGAATTTCACTGGGAAGTATTTCCATTTGCAGTGCTACAGTCTCCGGACTGTTCTTGTATTCAATGATTGTACCAGAAAATAAAAATAACTATTCTGGTTTTGAGTAGCTCTGTACTGAACTGATTGTACAGAGAAAATAAGAGATTCAAACTATTTCTGGAAGGGTTTGATTTTAAAAACAGAGATCTCACAGAAAAAAAAACACTCCTTTTTGTCAGCCAAATTCCACCATTTTTGAGAGCCTTCTTATTGTTTATCAGGCTGATATTTTTTTCTGGATGGCAAGAAATGAAGCTTCAAGACAAATTATGAAAGCAATTACAAAATTCTGCTAGATTTTCATTGTTACATTGTAAGTCTTTAAGGGAATGAGAAAGGGCAGAAATATATATTTTTAGAACGACAGGCACAGATCTTCAAGGTAGAATTTCAAAATAAACCAGTATTTATTATTTTTTCCCCAGTCCAAAAACAATGAAGGCAGATAAAATCCTGAAGTATATGAAAAGAATTAATATTTACAACAGGAGCATAAAGTACATGAAATTCATTATTTACCACACCTAGGCACTAGAGTGTAAAAAAATTCACAGGTGCCTTCTTTGTCAATAAAAATCTCTAGAAATGGGGATAGGGGAAGACTTATAGCACCAATCAAAGAAAATATTTCCTAAGGGCAGATAACTGTAGCCTCTATCTGGAATGTGCACAAGATTTTAAGTATTGTGACTGCATCACACTGACAATAGTGAGGGCCTTCAAAATACAGGACCACAGTGAGATGCATCACTTTTTCCCCACGCAGTCTCACTCAGGGAACTTGCTTTCCCTCAAAACAATTTCTTATCCATTTGCAATTTTTTTTTCTTTCTTCAGAGTACTTTCCCCTATTTAACCCATGTTTGCCTTTCCCTAAATCATTCTCAGTTCTCTTTACATACCTTTTCCTCTTTGAGTCTACATCTTTCCTTTCACTTATGTCCCCTTCTTTTTAATATCACTTTCCCAGCAAGAGGTGGAGAGCTGCTTTAGGCAAATATTTCTCATGCTCCACTTTAAGGTAGTGAGGGTGGCGCCTTACAAGCTATTTGTAAAAGTATCTAAGACAACAGAAAAGAAAGAAAAGGGAGAGTTGAGCATAAACAGACACTGCATTTTGTTATGCTCTAATTCTAAGGACTACACAGGAATGTACAGTCAAGGTGAGATCGTGATTTATGCCTTCACTCAAAGATTTGTTTGAAAGCAATCAGTACTCATGGAGCCAAATCTGGGATTTTAAATAATGGAAAGTAATTTGTACAGGTGTACAAATAGCTGGTTAAAACACACACACTTGACTCTTGTGGCTTAATCTTATAAATGCAGTTTGAACTAAACCTGAACCAGAAAACTCATCCAGATTTTGCTGCCAAAACACACCAGGGCAGACTGCTCTGCCTATGTAAGAGTTGATGCTGAGTTTTCCAAGTCTTGATGCTTGAGTCTTTCAAGTCTTCAGCAATCTTTGAAATTTTAAAGGTTCACTATCACTAAGGAGCTCATGCCTAGCATGTTCAAATCGCAAGAGTGACTGAACTCTTTATATTTTCTTAGCTTTCACTAGATGAGCATTCCTTCTCCTTTCTACACGCAAACTTGCATCCCTGATGCTCTTCTCACGTTGCACCACATAAAAATTTCTCTTAAGAAAAACCCCTAAACCACCTTGTAACATCTGTACTGGCACAATGATTTCCTGGGCAATGATCTGATTCTTGTTGCTGAGTTAAAACACTTGGCATTTAGCCTTTTTCTTTTTCCCTCTCATGAACCAGGTTATTATTGCCTCATAAAGCAGTGCCTGGGTGGTATTACTAGCTATTAATGTCTATTTAGTGTAAAAGGCTACAACCACCTTCCAGCCCCTACAGGCGTTTTTTCTTCCTCTCCCTGACAGGAGCAGATGGCATTCTGGCCAACCTTCACCCACCCTTCACGAGCCATGCACTCTATTCAGAAAATGCAGCTAGAAGCTTTGGAAACACATTACCATCACAGCTGGACAGATGCAGAAGGTTGGTTGTTACTGCCCCAAACAATGGGAAAATTAATGACTTAAATTAAAAGATGTAGGTTAAACCTCTACCAAGGCATAGTGACTTTTTTTTTTTTTTGCATGCTGTTGTGGCTTTTATTTTACTTTATTTTCCAGCTCTTATCACATAACAGGGTGACAAAGATGTAACTACGAAGAGAAATACATGGCCAACAATAAATGCCTACAGCAGGCTATGAGGGAATGGCCATCCATATCTCACTGCACCCTTTGATCATAGGGTAAATCAGGATGAACCCACTCATGTTCAAAGGAAGAGTCCAACTATATATTTCAGTGGAGTCAGCCCAGGATACTTAGCATTTTTCAAGATCAAGTACCAGTGGTCCAAGTAATTGTCTTCCTACGGGTTTTTGTATGCACCACTCATGCTAATTTGATGTTCCTATCAAGCTATGATCTGCCCCACCTCCTGGTTGCTGCATCAAGACACTGCTTCATGTCCTGCCTGCTCCACACATCAGTCACACATCAAAGAGCCATCAGAAAGGGAGCAAAACATGAAATATAATCAAAAGCCACCTGAAAATTAACTAACATGAAGCTCAATTAAAAACAAAAGCATAAATAATTCTCTCTCAGCAAGAGCCCTGCCTCAAAATCATTATGTTCAAATTATTCTTTACCCTAACAGCTTGTGACTAAATGCAACACCAAACATTATAATTATTTTTAGATCACCTGTTCTCTTCTCTGCTTTCATTGACTGCAGTAATTTAAGGGATCTCTCTATTTGCATATTTTGTCTTTTTAGTTACACTCCTCACTTGTCAGAAATAATTACTTCATCTTAAAGAAGTTCTATATATGTATATATACAACACACACATATATATGTATATACAGCAATGCCAGAGACACTCTAAACAGCCTGCAGCCATGCTATGACCAACTGTGGTGTAATCCGCTCCTAACATCTGAGGAGGGTCACTCTCAACTCCTCTTTGGGAGAAAAATGACCACTGAGAAAACAGCCCCTGTAGGTCAACTAATGACACTTTCTCTCACAGCAAGTCCTTGTCACTTGCCTTAGGGACAGGCTATAGGATATTGCACTTTGAGCTGGAAGTGCTGTACAATATTTTGGACTACATGTCAAACACTGGACACTGATGACTCTTAAGAGATCAATGAGAATTCCATGTACAGGAGGAATTGTCCCCTCTGTGCTCTGCCATATTCCTTTCTGGAAGTTTTGCTAAAATCCTTTCTGCAAGTTTTCTTTGAAAAATAATTTCTGAACA
This sequence comes from Pterocles gutturalis, assembly GCF_000699245.1. NCBI lineage: Eukaryota > Metazoa > Chordata > Aves > Pterocliformes > Pteroclidae > Pterocles > Pterocles gutturalis. The sequence continues at coordinate 25,545 of NW_010143501.1, forward strand.
GACAAACCTCTGTAAAGAACCTGTGAGCTACTTCAGCTGCCAAAATATAATCATGCTTTCTAAGTTTTTCTTTGAAGTGCCAGGCTAGAAAGAATTTTTAGGTTGCAAAGTCGTGCACCCAGAAGCTTGGAAATGCCAGAGTATGTCATCATACTCCAGCCCTGTTGCACTGAAGCACTTTGACAATCTTTAGTCACATTGCCACCTGATACTTTCTTCTACTGAATTCTTGCCTCAGTGTTTAAGTAGGGACCTGCTTGATATCCTTTTGTCTATGTAGATGCAGTGCACAGCTTCAAGATTTATTTATTTATTTATTTATTCCACACTACCAAAACTGTGCACATAATGTAAAATGACTAATTTTGTGTCTCTGACAGAGTCTCCCCATCGTATCCAAGTTCCGTGTGACCATGAAATTTACCCTCATTGTGCTCCTCTAAGGTGAGATTACAATACTATCTGTATTCTGCAACTGGGCAAATGAGAGTCAGAAAGAAGGAAGGCACAAACTTTCCACTACTTTAGTAATACAACCTGAGGCACAGAGAAAGCCTATTTCTCAGTTTCCAGCCCTTCAATCTCTTTCAAAGTCCCCTTGTAATGCCCTCCCAGGCACTCATCCTACTTCAGAGCGGACACCCACAGAATGAGGAGCCTGCTGTTACTGGTCATTTGTGAAATGTTTGTTGTAAATCTGCATCATTCAGAAATTCTGTCAGTGAAACTGAGAGGAAAAGCCAGAGCAGCATTCAGCTGCCTTAACTGTAATAATACCTTGCCTTCTCCACTGCAGTCCCCTGCCTCATTTACTATACAACTTCCAGCTTGGCAGCAAATAAGGCAGTGTCTAAACATACTTCAGAGCTTGTCCACGAGGATAACGAATAACACGCATCAGCCCAGAACTCCAGATTCTGAAGAGAACAGCCACAGACCCCTGACCCCAAGCCCCTAACCTGTCTCACTCACCTCTTAACCCATCTGCACCTCATCTCCTCCTCCTTTTCATTATTCTCTAATTTCCCAGATATCTGCATGTCCCCTGTGCTTCTAATTGCCAGCTCCCATTCCCTAACCCTGCTCCCCAAGTTCCTGCACACACTCCCTTTTTGCTTCTACTCCTTGGGTTCTTGCAACCTCTTTTCCTTGTTCCTCCATACACCTCCTCCTGACCCATCTCTGTTTGACCATGACTGCTGTGTCCCTTTTCTCCTTGCTGCTGGAGATCAGCTGGTGAGCAGCACAGCCCCACTTCCCTCCACCTGCTTGTCAGGCCTGCAACGAGGGATTAAGCACAGAGGGGCATAACTCCTCCATGAGCATGTGCAGACAGAAACTTTTGAAGGCAAAGCTCTTGAGTCTGAGGTGTCTCCAAGGTGCATGAAAAACCTCATCAGCAGGGCAAATTCGGGGGTACTTTTCTCAAGACAGCCAAAGGCATCTCCCTGGTATTATGGTGACACTTTATTAAATGTCAAGCCTCCAAAACTTCATCCTAATGAAGTTCATTCCAGTACCAGAACTAAAATGTCTCAGGAAATGACTGCTGGATTTATTTATTTCAAATAAGGTGATTTAAAGCAGCACGTTTTCCACAAATCTTGTTCTCAGAAACATCCGACTTTTTTGTGAAAGTTTTAACAGTCTTTTTTAGAAAAAAAGAATCAGCCAAAGACTGAGTCTCACCATGAAAACTTTCAGCCAAAACAATTAAAGTTTAGAGAAGCTATAAAGATAACAATTTCTTATAGTAGGCAGTGACAAATACACTTTACTCTGGGCAGTGCTACTGGCTTTGCTTGTAATTAATAAATCTACCAAACATAATTGTTCCAGCTCAGCAAACATTTCCAGTCAAGCTGATGTAAACAAAATCATTCCTCTTATCAACTAGAAGTTAGTCCACATGTTGTCACCATCTCTCCACACTGCCAAAAAGTGTCTTAAGTATCATTTTTTTCCCAGCTTTTCCAGCTCCAAATTTCAGGCCCTGTCATTCCCGCCTGTAGAAAACTGAACCTGAATTCACCATCCTTCACATTGCAAAGAGCATAAAAACAAGAACTGATCCATAATCCCTCAAGGTAATGGGAGAAATCCAGGTAAGTGCCTCCTGGCAGTGCTACCCAGATCACCCTTTCTTACCATGACACCTCCTTCTCCTGCCAGCAGCTTCCAGCTTGCTGGAAAGTTTCCCTTTTGTAGCCACACAGCTATGCAACCTCTCATCCACATTGCACCTGCCCCAGAGCTGTACTTGTCAGGCACCTTGCAGCTCCCTTCCACACACATCCAAGACAGAAGAGAGACAAAGTGAAACAAGGACCACATGGTCTCTATGTCTAATTATTCTATACTAAATTTTAAAACATTTCCATAGGGATCCATATTCAGTAGAACTAGAAACATAAAGCATAAGTGACATACATAATTATACATTATGTCTTAGGTGGAAAAAACAACTCCAAAACACTAGAATTTTCCAAAGCCAGCAACAGAGTTCGGACAGGTGCTTCCCATCTAAACTTTGGTAGTGATTATGGATACACTGCTGGTTTTCAAAATCTAAAGCAAAAGGACCAAAAAGCTAGAACCACTTCTGAAACAGGCAAGAATAAGAGATGTTCTTACACAACCTACCAGTACCTGAAGGGGGCCTACAGGAGAGATGGGGAGTGTAGTGAGAGGACAAGGGGTAACAGGTATAAGCTGAAAGAGGGTAGATTTAGACTAGACATTAGGAAGAAATTTTTCACTATGAGGGTGGTGAGGCACTGGAACAGGTTGCCCAGAGAAGCTGTGGATGCCCCATCCCTGGAGGTGTTCAAGGCCAGGCTGGATGAGGCTTTGAGCAACCTGGTCTAGTGGAAGGTGTCCCTGTCCATGGCAGGGGGGTTGGAACTTGATCATCTTTGAGGTCCTTTCCAACCCTAGCCATTCTGTGATTCTATGAAATCTGAACATGACAAACAGGACTCCGGTGGCAGAAATCTCTTACATGAGGGAATTATCAGCAAGAAAAGCACTGTTTAGTCATCCCACACCAACAATGGCATATTTGGTTCAAGATTGTATAACAACTATTGCCTACATCTTTGAAAGCAAGCAGCCGTTGTAGAGGTTTCTGGTTTGCACATTGCATCAGAGCTACCTTAAGAGCAAGTGCTTTGGTCTTTCTAATAAGCAGTTGCCATGAAGGTTCTCTTAGCTGGAACTTCAGGCAACCAAAATAATCTATTTTGGAAACTTGGATATAGGTTCATTAAGAGCACAGGGTGCCACAGAGGGAAAAAAAACACAGGTAAGAACATGTAATAACAGAGAAAGAGGAAGAAACAGAAGGAAGGAGCAAAAGAGAAGAAGCAGAAGGACTTCTATAATTTCAGCACAACAGCACAATTCACTAAGCTTAAAGGAGCCACTAGGAGTTGACTGTGGCAATGGTGACAGTGCATCATCAAGCAGAGAAATGCAGAGGGCTCTTACTGCAGCATATGTGTCTGGCTGGCGTCCTTTTGTTTGTCAGGTACCTCGTAGTGTGGGGAAATCTTGCCGAGGCCACTGTCGCTCAGCATCCTCTTTCGAACTGCAGGGTTCCACCGATCTGATATTCTAGGGAGGGAAGAAGGAAGAGAAAGGTATTCACCCCTCAGAAATGACCTCACATGCTCCACTTTGAAGCTGTCTTATGCTTACTTGTTCCCAGAACTTTTCAGCCCATAGCAAGCTAAAACAGCTTAATTCACTATGAGTACGAGACTGTTCCTAAAGATGAATAGGACCATTTCTGGTCTGCCCAGAGGATTAGAAGAGCCAGAGACACTTCACCATCATTCTTAGGCACAAAGGACTTCAGGGCCTTATGCAGTGGTATCAGAGCCCTGACCATGAAGGAGTTTTTAACTCAATCGATAGAGATGTATGGCAGGACAGATACAGTCAGGGCATGCAAGGAGGTTGAAAGGTGATGAAGTCTATTAGTCCTGCTGTGTGCTCCAGGATGCCTAATGGAATTCATGTTATACCACTGTCCTTCTGTCATTACCACGGCTATATCTGATACTGTCCCCAGCTCTCCACCTAAGATCTGCCCTCCCACATCATAGAATGATAGAAAGGTTTGGGTTGGAAGGCACCTTAAAGATCATCAAGTTCCAACCCCTCTGCCATGGGCAGGGACACCTTCCACTAGACCAGGTTGCTCAAAGCCTCATCCAACCTGGCCTTGAACACCTCCAGGGATGGGGCATCCACAGCTTCTGTGGGCAACCTGTTCCAGTGCCTCACCACCCTCACAGGAAAAAATTTCTTCCTAATATCTAATCTAAATCTGCCCTCTTTCAGCTTATACCTGTTACCCTTTGTCCTATCACTACACTCCCTGATAAAGAGTTCTACCACATCTCTCCTGTAGGCTCCCTTTAATTACTGGAAGGCTGCTGTTAGGTCTTCTCAGAACCTTCCCTTCTCCTGGCTGAACCACCCCAATTCTCTCAGCCTGTCCTCATATGGGAGATATTCCAGCCCTCTGACCATCTTCGTGGCCCTCCTCTGGACTCACTCCAACAGGTCCATGTCTTTCTTACATTAAGGACCCCAGAGCTGAATGCAATACTCCAGGTAGGGTCTCACGAGATCAGAGTAGAGGGGGAGAATCATCTCCCTCGTCTTGCTGCTAATGCTTCTTTTGATGCAGCCCAGGATACAGTTGTCTTTCTGGGCTGCAAGTGCACATTGCTGGGTCATGTTCAGCTTCTCATCAACCAGGACCCCCAAGTCCTTCTCCTCAGGGCTGCTCTCAATCCATTCTCTGCCCAGCCTGTATTTGTGCTTGGGATTGCCCCAACTCACATGCGTCTCCCAATCCTTCAGAACAGGGGACCGGAAAAGAGACACCCAACTCTAATACAGCTGCTGAGTGCCATATCCCAGCACCACTCACCCAGAGGCCTGCTCCACTACCAGAAAGGTGTCCCCACCTGCTGTGACATTACCAGCTCTGGGTCCAGAATAAAAATCTCGTCCTGCGAAATTTCCGTCACAAAGTGCAAATGTTCCTGTTGGAGTGATACAAGGAACAAATAAATGAACCTGCAGCATCACTGGTCTCTCAGGGTACCCAGCTGGCCATAGGAAAGCTGGGTGCACATCAGGGTCTCTGAAGAGCATTCACAGGACTGTGTATTTGTTTAAGTGCACACACATGCTAAAACCAGTGTTACTGAACTCACCAATAAATAACTTCATCAATTTCAAGCCAAACAAGATTCCCAACCAGCATGCTTCACATTCATACCAACACTTAAAAGGCTGTTACTCAGTGACTCTGAGTCATTCGCGTGCAAATTGGAGGTCTATCCAAAAAGCCAGCGTTTGCATTTTGAAATGAGGACCAACACCTAAGGTCTGCCCTCCAATGATGGCTGACAGAAGTTTTCACTCTTGGTGGGTACTCTCCCAGACCTCCATTGCTCCTACATTCTGGTTTCACATCTCCATTACCAAAGCTCTCTCTCTCAGTCTCTCTTTTTTGTTATTGACAGTGAAGGCTCGTCGTCCTTCAAAAAACACCAAGTGTGAGTAGGCCTGTCTATGTAGGCGAATGGGCAGGAAATTTCCCACTGTTTGTGCACTGGGACCATCACACAGTATTGATCTGTTCCTCACAGAAACACAGGGCAAAGGAGTAGGAGGGAAAGATTACCATTTGTGCAGAGCCAAGTATTAAAGAAATGCAGAATAAGCCAGAGTTACATTGCCCAGTTTAACCTGTAGCAGCATCTTCTTCACCATTGCTTTCCAAATGTTAAAATACAACATTCATCAAAGAATTTGTATGACTGTGTGCAAAGAAGTCCCACAGTGGCTACATGCAAACACTGAACCTGGGACCTCTGAACTAAAGCCACAGCTCTTTCTGCTTGGAAATGGTCATATATTCATGTGGTTCAGAAACAGCTTACACAGTTCTCAGAAGGATGAGATAAAAATGACCACTGTGTGAAATCAACAGTTTGCACTTAATGCTGTGCCACTAATTGGCCTGTTCTGGCTACAAATCAGAAACACAAAAAGGCTTGTAAAATTTAAGTACCTTTTAGAACATATATTCAGATTGTCAAATCTATAGCACAGGTTTGAAACCAATGGAGCTACACACTGTTTTGGGGTTCCTTGGGAATATTTGATACAGCTTTGTTCATAATTCTCCAGTTGTAACATCACCTTAATTTCCATGGCTATTCCATGCCACACACACAGGATCAAGACTTCTGGTGACTAAAAGCATCAGTGAAAAGATAAACGCAAATACTCTGCTGCCACACAGATACCCTTAGTAAGGCTTGATAAAGATGACAAATGTGGAAAATTCTGATGTATACATTAGATTGGTAGTAAACAGAAGGGCAGATGGTCAGCAGATATAAAACTATGTAAATTACATCAACTAATACATGGCCCAGAATTTTTTCTCTATTTTTCACGAGACATCAGTAGCATTTTAGAATACACAGGAGGCATGGCAGATAATTCATTTCAAGCTGCATTTGACATAGCTTTAAAAAAAAATCTATAGAAACGGTAACTGAATAAAGATTTACCTGAGATCTGTCAATGCGGTAAAAACGATCAGCAGAAGTTGCTGCAAGACAGAGAAACAACAGAGCCTCAGTGAAGAAAATGGTCTGAGCAGAACCATTGCATGGGCAAGATGGGCTGAGCTAACATCACTACCATGTAAGACAACCTCTGTGTCAGTGAAGTCACAGTGGTTTCACAAGAACATACTTTGATTGATTCATTATGTCCATGTTCCTGTCCCATTAAACAGCGAATTTAAAGGTGAGGCTTAACAAAACAATATTCACTGAAACTATTAACTTGAAATAAATATTAAAAAAAAATACAAAATGTATTTCAGGTTTCTAAAAATAATTGATTACATTAAAAATGTGCAACAGAAAAAGCTGCATTGTTCCACTGAGAGTATAGCAAGCATATAATGAAATTGATGGGTCTAGTAGAATTAATTCAAAGTTTGAATCTAAAGAACAATAACATGCTTGGGAGCTCTTTGTAAATCAAATGCATGGCCACAGATATTTACCCTGAATTACCAATATGCTCAAGGAAAATTCATGCTAATCATGAAAAAACCATGAAAATAGGGGAGATTCACTAAACAAAGCACCTAATATGAATCTTGCCACTGCCAAATAATTTCTGTTACTAAACCCAGAAGTATTTTATCACCTACAATGTGCTTCAACAGATGTGATTTTTTTGTTTCTGCTTTGCATTTCATTTGGCCAGTGAAATCAGATTCGTTCATTCTGAATTTTTAATACAAGAGCATAGTGATGTAGCATTGTAGGTTTTGGCACTGCAAAGGAATATAAAATCCCTAAAGACAAAAACTGAATGTATCTACCCACACAGCTTTCTCCAAAACCCAAATAGATTCTCAATATGTTTTTTTACCAATTTTCCTCATGAGAGACAAGGAAGAGTGATTAGAAATTGCCAAGGAGAAAATGTTTTTGTTTACAACAATAAAAATTTCAGTCTCACCATGCTGAAGCTTTTGCAAAAGCAGATGCCACCCATTTTAGCTGCTAATTCCAGTGCTCTGGAGCCTGATGTAAAGCCTAGATAAACCATCTGCCTTGACAAAGGCTGGGTCAAGTATAAGTGCAGCCCTCCAGGGAGTTACATGAAGTGCAGTCTTATAGTCTACATTTCTGTCACCTAAACACTATAGCACTTAAAGAGAAACCAGAGTGAAGAATGCAGCTTCACCAGCAGCAGTGCATTGCCACAACCAGCTGCACTCTGAGTCCAGGCAACACCATGCAGTAAGTGCTGCTCATCACAGCAGAGCCACTAATAGACCAAACCTCTAACCACCACCCTTAGAAGAACACGCCTCCTTGGGGTGACAAACCTACAGCTGAATGAAGGGCTTGTTTCATTTTTCACAGTGGTAAGGGGGGCACTCAGCTCCTTTTTTACTTGATTAGTGTAATAAGAAAGAACAGTTACCCCTCCATAGTAATACTCTCTCTGATGAACTATCCTTCACATGCACACCAGAAGCAAGCAGCATGCTAGGCACAAGAGAAGGGAGATGCACTTACCATCTAGGAAGCACCATCTAGGAGAGAGCCTCTGAACAGAAAGTACTCTGGGGAAAGAGCTTTCCTGGTCCTGGATAGGGTAGGGAAATGACATTAAAAAATAACAAACTGTTTTTTCCGCTAAAAAGGACTATTTTCTAGTCTCTGCTTTTTGCATTTTGCTCTACTGACACTGCACATTGCAAAACCTACGTAACTCAAACCCACTGGATTTGCTTCTCACTGATATCAGGATTTGACTGTAATATAGAAAAGAGTAAACTGATATGATTCGCTTCAGCCACGTGCTCAGCCATCCCCTCCCCTTCAGCTCAGTAATACCAAAAAGCTTTGCATCAAAACCAGCTTTCTCAGCTATCTACAACCCCTCTTATTTGTGGGAGCACAGGAACAGAGAAAAGTCAAAGATACACATCAGTATCAAACAAGACCCATGAACTCTAATTCCCAGGTTTGTTTCTTGTGTCCCTGTCCCTTCCTTTACTCTGGCTCAGTGCTTTTACAGTCTTGCCCTCCTCTATCAATCTGCCACTCAAAGCAATTGCCCACCTTGCCTATCTCTGGTGTGTCCCAAATGCAGATCAGGGTAAAAAAAAGTGTTATTCTCTGCACCCAGAATACAGAGAGTGCAGACCTGGGGACCACCACCAGCCAAGCAAACAGACATCCTACATCAACACATTCCCATTCTGGCTAAAAAGGCACGCTCCTTCAGAGCCAACAGATGTTACTTCAGGAACCAAACCAAATGACAGGGGAGGAACGAAGATCTTCTCCCTGACCTGTACTCACCAAGGAGTCAAACAGGCTGCCCCTTGCTTTTTCAGCTCTAACTGAGCTTGAGAGGCAAAAGGGATCTCAGAAAGCAGAGGGTGGTCATGGCTCTGCTCCCTGCTGCCAGCGGATGGCCAGCCAACTTCCTAAAGCCACTGGGACACAACATTTAAATACAAATACAAAGCACAACAGCACAGATCTCGGGCACACACCCAAAATTTGTATAGAGGCAGCTTCTATCCCAGTGCAGTAAAATCACCACATCTGCAAATGATGTAAACTCAGGCACATATTAGCTCAAGATTAAACTTTACTCCTCCTTCAAACAACAGACTACAAAGCGGCGTACCAAAATCACAAGGCAAGAAAAGAAAAAGTAGAAGCAGTGGGGAGGAAAGGTACCTTTGAGAAAAGTATTGCTCTGCACAGAAAGCACAGAAAGTGAATAATTTATATGTACATCTATCCATAACATGGGCATACATTGGTGAAAACAGACCAGGATACAACAATATCTGATTGGGCCTTCTCAGAATATCACACAGGAGCCCAGCACCTTTCCCGGCAGCAGGACGCAGGACAAATGATTTTTGTATTGGGAATTACACAGCTATATCAGGTCAGTGGCTGTTTGAAGGTCCAACAGCAGAAAGTAAAGGCTGGCTGAAAGAGCAAGTTCCAAAAAGAGATTTGAAACAATCACAGGTTTTCAGACAGAAGAGACAACAGAGCTATGAATGCTTAACCCCTAGCACAACACAGAAATCCACCACTCCAGCCTGAGCTACAGCAGACCTTTTAGAAAGGCACCCAGTCTAAGTAAAAGACTCCAGGTGACCCAAACCCTACTATCCCCTCAGGCAGCTGGCACCATGTGCACTGTTTGAAGGAGGAAAGCAAGGCTGCTTTGTATACAAGAGGAAAAGTGCAGAAACACCAACACAAAATGGATGTTGTGTATCAAACACATCCAACACATCTGGACCATTCATACAGATTCTCAAAGGTTCACAGTTTCCTATATATTTTCCTCTGTCTTAGTGCTTAGAGTTTATATCATTAAGAAAACCTAGAAGTAATAGATATTTCTCAGCAATTTATCTTAATGTTTTGCAAATCTGACATATTTCTAAAATACTCCCTATCTGAGTAGCCACATGTGAGAAAAAATAGAGACTATATTGACAGAAAAATGGGAGTTTTATCAGTTCAATTCCCCAGGCTGCCCAGACGTGTCGGTAAGACCATGGGGAAGAAGTAGTTTGCTTTCTCCAGCCTGGGGAAAATCTCAGGGAATGCTGAAGGAAGTTGTCATTTCGATCTGATTGGGTAGAACAATTTCGAAATTGATTACAGAGCAAAGAGTGCCCTCATACGTTAAGAGGCAGACATTGCTCTCCAATTTACACAAAGGTATCTGACACTTTTTCAGCCACCTGAGAAAATATGAAGTCGTGCTGATGTTGCACAGATCCACGCAAGTTCTTGGCTTCCCCAGCTTCCTACTCAGCAAGGTGCCAGCATGCACTACGTGTTGTTTTCAAGCAGCTCTGATGACTATTAGCATTCTGCATTTTGATGAACATTCATTTCTCAGCCAGGTGAATGCATATCAGTGCCTGGCATGATGATTCTACAAAATGTTATTAATTTCAATTTATATCATGACAGTTTTTGCAAGATTCATCTTATTAACTTCTGCCTCTGGGATTGACTGGAACCATCTATTATTGCCTTTACTTTCTCATTATCCAGGACAGAAAAGCAAAGACGACTCCAGACAACTCATCTGCTGTCTCCTCAGTGCCCTAGAGTTTGACTATAGTCCTGTCAACAGATCTTGTCTGAAATGTTACTGCAGCAACTTACAAACTTTGCTTCATTAAAAAAAAAAATATATATATACACATATGTCTTCTGTTCATGACACCTGTATCTATAGCCACTCTGACCAAAAAAAAAAAAAAAAAAAAAACCCCAAACAAACACAAATACCTCAATTCTCTACCATATTTACTCACAGATTTTACTTGATCCCATAAATCTTGCTCTCACGTACAGGTTTTTGTCTCCAACCTCTGTGCATTACAAGTGAGATGAAGACAACGACAGCATAACATTCCATAAAGTGGACTAGTTCTGCACATGGGGACCAAATGACATATCTCAGTGGTTTAAGAATGAGATTTAAAATACACCTATGTCTTTCTCTCATATGGGTTTATAGAGTTGTGGGATGCTTAGGTTTGCTTGTATCACAACTGACGTGTATGTAGGAGAGTCAAGGCTTTTCTGAAATCCACCAGGTTTGCTAATGTCTGTGTATCTACATGCACAAAGCTTTATGTATCTTAATATTTAGTCCCCTATTTGTGGAAAGGTGAGGACTGGGATACAAAGGACAAAAGGAAGAAAACATCCAAAGATAACGGTACATACTCAAAAGGTAGATGATACAAATTGGAGAAATAAGTAAAAATTCATAGACCTAGCAGAGCACATAATGCTGGGAAAATGAAGATAGGGATAATGCTGGTAAATGTAAAATCAAGTCACAAATTGTATATTGTGATATGTTCCTTTCAAGACTTCATTACAGTTCAACTGCAGAACTAGCCTGCAAAGTCTCAGGCCCATGAGAATGATATTTTATGAGCATTAAACTCATTATAGAAACAGAACAGAATGAAAAAACAACTCTAGCATCATTTTTCTCATTTGCACCTGGGCTTGCTGATGTTTCTGCTGACTCCTCATGCTTTGAGCTGCAGAGGAATCACACAAGAGAACGCGTTTATGAGACCTAAAAGTACCCATGACACCTTATTACTGAGGTAAGAAGACAGTTCCATCAACTCAGGCACCTTATTCATGTCCTTTATCCCTTGTTTTTCCTCTTTCTGTAATATGTAGAGGGATACCAAGAAACACAGAACAAACCTCAAACTAACTTAACAAGGCAGTTTGTAGAAATGACCTACGGAGAATAAACCAATGTTTGAAGAATCTAAGATAAACAAATACTGAAGATAAAACACAGAGGGGGGTGCATTCAAAATGTGACATCATTAAAAACTGACAGTATGTTAGGGATTTGACACTGATGTGCACTAGAGAAGATGGCTAGACAATTAACATATACTGCTATAACTGCAGAGGTTAGAGCCAAGTATGGGGCTGACTTCTGACATTTCATACTCTCTTTTGGCCCTCCCCATACACACAGATTTAGTTCTTCATTTTACCTCAGGCAGTTTCCTATGCATGGCGCAGTGAGCAGCCACTTAGGTTAATTTATAATGAGTGGAACAGAATGATACATGCTGTTTTATTAGCCAATTCACTAGATACTAACACTGCTCTAAAACTCAGTTCCATGGCAATGATTGATACAAGTGTCAAAAATATGAGGTTAAAATTGGACAGGGAAATGCAGAAACAAACCATAAACTGGTAAGAAGGAGGCAACTTCAGGAAAACATGCCAAATTGCATTTTCTCATAGTGTCTTCCTGCATTCAGGGCATTTATAGTCATTCTTGTCAAACTGGAATTCTGTATCTCTCAGATAATCATTAAGCCCCAAGAAATTATCTGCAATTGCACTGCAATGGGTTCCCATCAGGTGGATCTCTGTATGCTTTCTCAGTGAACTCAT